>NC_061121.1:197273450-197303057 GCF_002878395.1 Capsicum annuum
TAAAGTGAGGTGTGTTTTTATGTTGCTTGTCTAATGTAAAATCAAGAATATAGGATTCTTGTTCCTCATTTTCACACTCTTTTACTATTTTAAATGATTCCACAGACAAGATATCATCTAAACATAATGTAGAAAAGTGATTTGAATAAGGCCTAATCAATCCTACTTCAAAATTTACACTATCTACTACACACTCACTTTTATTCACCCTCTCGACACCTTCACTTTGAATCGGACTAGAGTCTTTATTAGAGATTTTCTTGGTTTCTTATTTTGGCTCTAGTACCATGTCATCAATTTTGGCATTATCTCTCATGGTTGGTTTGGTTGGTTAGGAAATCACAGAAGGTTGCTCAATATCAATCTCAACATCAATATAGGGTTCTTGCTCCTCATCTTCACACTTCTATTATTTTAAATAATTCCATAGACAAGATATCATCTAAACATAATATAGAAGAATGCTTTGAATGGTTGACCTCTATATCTATCTCCTCATGAATGATTGGCTTTATTTCTTGATGCATATCACATACAATATCATACATATTTTTCTAGAGAGCCAATATTAGTTGAAACATAGCTTTAATGCCACTCTTCCCGGTGCTTCATTCTTCTTTTTCTGGACCATAAGATTCATTAAAATCATTGGAAGAACTAGAATTTGGGTTAGCACAGTAGGGGGAGAGGAAATTTGGGACATCACTCCAATGTCCATCTTGACCACCACATAAAGAACAATCATACTCCCGGTATGATGGAGATGGTGCACACATCTCTCTCCGAGGAGCATATCTACAATCTTGCCAAAAGTGAGGTCCATCACAATATGGACATGGATCATCAAGGTTGGATTTCCAACCATAAAACTCACATTCATTCCAAGATTCCATAATAATAAATAAACTAAAATAAAAATCTACCTAACACAAGAAATAAAATAAAATTACAAGCAAATATTTATAAGTTTGAATTCAAGCAAGTAAGCTAAAATTATAAACTAACTCAATACGCCAAATTGTTCCTCAGAAACGGTGTTATTTTTGATAATGCTCAACTTACACGTCAATTTAATGCAAGACATTCGTTGTTAATATATTTACCCAACTTTGGAGTCGGGGTCAAATCCACGAGGAACAATGTGAGTGGCCATTAAACTAATTTAAAATAATAGCTACAAGTTAAATTCAAATAAATGGTACAAAAGGATAAAATGGGAGTTTCTAAGGATAGAAAAAAATTTATTAACACTTCAATTCTCCTTAGAACTCAAAGCTTAAATTGCAATATTTCAAATCAATGATATAAAGAAACCAGAGTTGTGATCACTATGATTAGTAATCTTCCATTGAATTATAGATATATAATTGGATTGTCGTGACTTATGGGAAACACCAAATTATCAGTATCGATAGTTCATCTAAGTGTTTCTCAACCTTCCCAGATGTTGTGTTCCCTAATTCTCTCAAACTTAGGAACCTTCTATTCACCCTAATTTTATTTTGAGTTGATTGATTTATTACAACGTTAATCATTTGATGGGAACTAAAACTTCCTAAATCCTCATTGATAATTCACTATCTTTAGTTTATTTCTCAGTCTGAGCAAATCAATATAAGGTGAGATCTATTGTTTGCAACCAACAGAAAATAATTAATACAAAAGAATTATCAAGATATTCCTAAAATCACTCAAATCCTAACCAACTATTAAGAAAATACAAGAGTAATCATAGATCCCATAGCCCTAGTTGTGGGTTTTAGTTCTACATGAAAGAGAAAGCAATAACAATAACTGAATTCATACTTCAAAGTGATTAAACTTACAAAAGATGTAGGGTTAGTTAAGGTGGTTAAGGCGGTTTATCCCTCAGATTGAGATACATTTCAAGGTCTTAGGGGTAGTTACTAGGGTGCTCAGTGTGGTACTCAGGCAGATAGGACAGGAGGTTAGTCAGGTGCCCCGCCAAGTGGTGGGCATGGTTAGTTTAATACAGTACCTACTAGACCCGAGGATAAGACTTTGGATTCTCTGTGATAGGTATAATTTTGGTGTGTCGCAAGTTGAATCTTACTTTATTTGATCCTGAGTCCACTTACTTTTATATATTTTCTTATTATGCATCATAATTGGATTGACTAGTAATTTATTATTTGTGCCATTGTGTGTATCTACTCTATTCTTTAGTAGTGGATCGAGTGTTCAGATCATGTGTTGTGATAGTTAGTGATGTTGATACTTATGTTAATCTTACTATTCTAGATATGCTGGATTTTTGAACAATACTAGGCATGGACTGGTTATCCCACCATCATGCGGTCATGAATTATTTTACCAAGACTATTACCTTAGCCATTCCCGTTGTACTCTCAATTATGTAGCAGGGAATGGTTAGCCGCTATCCAACAAGGATTATTTCTTATGTTTATGCTAGGAGACTTATATTGGGGGGATGTAAGTCTTATCTCGCTTATTTATGTGATACTCATGTAGAGAGTCTGTCGATTGACTTTGTTCCTATTGTTTTTTAGTTTCTTGATATGTTTCCTACCAAACTACCTGGTGTTCCTCCTGACTGTGAGATTGAGTTTTCTATTTCCCATGAGCCTGCCACCCAACTTATTTCTATAGCACCTTATCATATGGCTCCTCCCAAGCTTAAAAAGTTAATTTTCAACTTTAGGATCTTTTGGTAAGGGTTTTATTAGATCGAGTGTGTCCTCGTGGGGAGCTCTTATTTTGTTTATAAAGAATAAAGATGGTTTGATGTGCACATGTATTGCATATAGGCAGCTTAATAAAGTAACGGTAAAGAACCGTTATCCTATACCTTGCACTGATGATTTATTTGACCTGATTTAGGGTGAAATAGTGTTTTCTAAGACTCACTTGAGATCTAGTTACCATCAGTTGAGGATTCAGGCTGAGGATATCTCGAAGACAACCTTCAGGACCCATTCGGGTTATTATGAGTTCTTGGTGATGTCTTTCGGGTTGACTAATGCCCCAATCATGTTTATGTATTTGATTAAATGTGTGTTTAAACCTTTTTTAAGCTCCTTTATTATTATGTTCACAGATGATATTCTTGTGTATTCGAGAAGTATGAAGGAGCATGCGCAAAATTTAAGGAGCGTGCTCCAGATTTTGAGAGAGCATGTTCTTTTTTCCAAGTTCCCTAAGTATTAGTTTTTGCTTGATTTAGAGGTATTCCTTGCACATGTGGTGTTCAAGGATAGTATTATGGTAGACACAGCTAAGATTAAGGCAATTCATGATTGGGCTAGGCCTACATCTCCGAATGAGGTTTGCAGTTTTATTGGGTTGGCTAGTTAATACAGATGCTTTATTGAAAGTTTTTTGACTATTTAAGCTTCTATGACTAAATTAACACAGAATGAAGTTCCTTTATAATGGTCTGAGGAGTGTGAGTTGAGATTTGGAAAGATCAATAATTGTCTTACTTTAGCGCCAGTGTCAGCTCTTTATGTTGAGAGTAAAGGATTCACTATGTTTAGTGATGCTCCTGGTGTTGGTCTTGGTTGTGTTTTGATGCAGAATGGTTATGTTATCTCTTATGCTTCTAGACAACTTAAGGTGCATGAGCTTAACTACCCCACTCATGATTTGGAGTTAGCGGCGATAGTTTTTACGCTCAATTTTTGGAGGCATTATTTGTATGGTGTGCATTATGATATTTTCACCGATCATCGTAGCCTTCAGCATCTTATGAACCAGCAAGAATTTCATAGATGGATGTAGTTGTTAAAAGGCTATGATTTTTCCATCTTATACCATTCGGGTAAGGCGAATATAGTAGTTAATTCCTTAAGTCGTAAGCCAGTAAGAATGGGTAGCTTGGCGTGTATATAAGTTTCTTAAATGCCAATGGCATGGAACATTAAGTCCTTAGCTAATTTGGTGATTTGCATTAATATTTTAGATCCTGTAAGGATTTTGGATGGTGTGGAGGTAAGGTCCTCCCTATTTGAGCATATTTGTAATCATCAGTATGAGGATAGTAAGTTGTTCCTTCTTCGTGACCAGATGGTTAATGGTGATTCTAGGAGGCACATTGTGGATTTTGAGGGTATTCTAAGATTCTAGGGTCATATTTATGTTCCCCGGCTTGATGACTTGATTTAGCCAATTCTTTATGAGGCTCACATTTCTAGATATTGCATTTATCCTGATACAAATAAGATGTATAGAGATTTGAGACAGTATTATTAGTGGGATAGGATAAAGGGAGATGTGGAAGGCTTTGTGGATTACTATAAACTTTATTAGCGGTTTAACTTGTACTCCTCGTGGTCATGATGGTGTTTGGGTTATTATAGACTATTTGACCAAGTCAGCATATTTTGTTCCTATTCAGATGACCTTCAATACTGAGAGATTAGTCCAGATTTATGTTTAGGAAATAGTTCTTTTGCATGGTGTGCCCATTTCTATCATGTCAGATCATGGTTTTGTATTTACAGGAGTTAGGTACTCGAGTGTATTTGAGTATAACTTTTCATTCGCATAAAGATGGTCAGTCTGAGCAGATATTCAAGTGCTTGAGGATATTCTCCGAGCCTGTGTTATGGATTTTGGAGGATGGTGGGATCAACACTTAGCATTGGTAGAGTTTACTTATAATAATAGATATCATCTGAATATTGAGATGGCGCCTTATGAGGCCTTGTAAAGTAGGAGATATCATTCTTTGATACAGTGGTTTGATACTTCTGAGGTGAGACCCCGTGGTATGAATTGCTTCAGGACTCATTGGATAGAGCCATGGTGATTCAGGATACGCTGAGAGAAGCCTAGAGTAGGCAGAAGGCCTATGTTGATTATAGATATCGTTCCTTGAGATTCGGAGTTGATGACCAGGTGTTCTTTTGTGTTTCTTCTATGACAGGTGTGATGATTTTTGGAAAGAAGGGTAAGCTCAACCCTCGGTATATTGGCCCTTTTGAAATTCTCTGCGTAGTGGGCAAGGTGGACTATGAGTTATCTTTACCTCAAGATTGTGTAGTTGTTCATCAAGTTTTTATGTCTCCATGCTTTGGAAGTATATTCCTAATGTGTCTTATGTGCTTAGGTGGGACTCAATCCAGTTAGATGAGCAATTAACTTTTGTAAAAGAGCCTGTTCTTATTATAGCTAGTGATGTGAGGTGGTCGCGTACTAGAGGGATTACTATATTTAAGGTTCAGTGGAGGCACCGCCTAGTAAAGGACCCCACTTGCGAGATCAAGACTGAGATACAAGCCCAATATTCTCATCTATTTGAGACTTCAGGTATATTCTTATCTTTAACTTTCAGCGATGAAAGTTCCTTAGTAGTGGATATTGTAATGACCCTTCGGGTCATTTTCTATACTATTAGCATATTTTTGCCACGTTGGGTTTTTTTGTGTCATTTGGACCTAAAGCATAATGGTACAATATGGGTGTTTTTGTTCTTATAACAATGCATAGATTATGTTTTTGATAGCATGGATTCTTGGAGAATCTTCGAGGAAAGGGAAAGCAAAGATTGTTGGTTCGTGAGATATATTTGGATTCAAGGTAGGTTAGGCTTACTTTTGTTTGATTGAGCTTTATTATAGTATGATTTTGATATCTTGCTGATATTGGGATGGTTTTTAGGCATTGGTATGATAAATGGTATATTTGAGATTAGTTGAACAACTTAGTCCATAAAGCCTTTATAGTGTGGTGATTGACTTATAGCTTACAACCTTGGCTAGTTGGACTTGTTATCTCATAAATAGTATGAGAATGCTCTAGTTGTTGTAATTAGACGGGAGTGACCTTGTTCTCTCGCACTAAGAGTAATTTGACCATAGATAAGTTTAGTTGTGAAATTTTACATAGAGCCTTGAATGAACTAAGAGTAATACTTAAGAATTATACCAATGGATTGTTAAATCTCTAGGACATGATGTACATGAATTAGTCTAGTGTCGAGCAGAAGCTAGATTTCAATGGATATTTTGGGATTTTAGTAGCGGAACATGACCGCATTAAGCTTGGATTACGTAAATTGTTAGTGACCTAGATATTTGATAAACGCCTTGAATATTCTTTCGGGAATGTGATGGTTGACTTTAGAAATAATGTGTATGTTAATTTTTACTTTCTTGAAATTGTTGATTAGCAATGGAAAGTCTTATAAATTGAGCCTATGACTATGCTATCACTTGAATTATTGGCTTGTTGTTATGTGAACCTTGGATTATGATATTACACATTTTATGTTCAAGCATAATGACAAAACTAATGTTTGTGCAAAAGAATCCCTTAATCATTGTATTATGACTCATGCATATAAAGGGAGATTCTAGAAAGTATAACCATGGCTAGTTATTGACCACGCTAATAACCATGTTAAGCCCGGTAATATACGAAGTGTTCTTGTCATCTGCATATACATGCTCATGTACCTATAAACATATTGCATTAATAATAAATGGAAAGGTATGATGATATGTCCTTATTACTTCTTTTCCATTCTATTCTGCGTGGGCTTGCACTTGTTATTAATTTTACTATATATATATGTGTGTGTATTGATGTCATGGTGAATATATTAATATTATGATGATGCTCGATGAATTCAGAGGATATGTTGATGATGTTATGATACCTAATAAATCCAAAAGAGGTATTAATGTTATGATGATGCCCGATGAATTCAGAGGTTATGTTTATAATGTAATGATGTCTGGTAAATCTAGAAGAGATATTGATATTATGATGATGCTCGGTGAATTTGAAAGATATGTTGATGATGTGATGATGCCCGGTAATTTCGTAATAGGAATTCATGTTATGATGATGCCCGGTGAATTCGGAGGATATGTTAATGATGTGTGATGCCCAATAAATTTGGAAGAGGTATTGATGTTATGGTGATGCCCGATAAACTCGGAGGATATATTTATGTTCTAGTAACGTTATGTATGGTAAGCATGTATTAAAATACAGGTATATGCCTAGTTGTGCCACTGTATGTTTAAGTCCTTCAGTGCATGTAGGATATGATGTTCTCCTTAGGAAGTATCTATAATTCTCTATCATTAATCTCTAGTTAAGTGGCGTGGCTCTCGTTAATACTAAATAGTGAATAGAAGTAGAAATTATCGACTAATGAGTCAAGATTAATTGGTAAGTGTAATCATGTGTAGAATTAAGGAATCACCTAGTAAATATATTTGGCTTCGTGAATAAATGGTCAGGTTATGGGATTTCGCCTAGTGAAATGAGTTATGAGATAAGTAGTTGTTTATATAAAGTGGTTATATTACTTGATGGCTAGGATGCCTAGAATACTAGTTGGTGAACCTTGTTTAGTTAAATATGGAAATTAGTAGCTATTGTTGTTAAACGGTAAAATAATAATATACCTAGCATTTTTAATAATTTGTGATATTGATGCCTAGTATATGATTCAATGGGTTGCTTAAATGTGAATTAGAGATTTATGGTGGTAACAAATGAGATGTGTTGAATAATAGATAGATAAATGTGTTTGATAATATGTAACCTCTTCCTATATGATGGCTAGTACACCTATGGTTACTAGGAAAGAACTTTGGGTTAATTGGTTATTATAGTTTAGTTGAACATCATATCTCGATGGGAAAGTTAGCTATTTAATAAATGGTTATTAGTTGCTATTTCATGAATAAGGTCTATAAAGAATTGGTTAGGCTAAATGTTAGAGGCCTTATGATGACTAGCAAACTAGTAGCTTAATAATAAATGGTGATTAATTGATATAGACTAGATTGAGTATATTAATAAGTTAGTGGTCTAAATGACTATATAACTATGGTTATGATTATATTAGTTTCATTGTGTCAAATTGCGGTAATTGATGATGATTATGGGACTTGACAAATGGTAGTCAATGGAAATGTGGAAATCGTGGTAAATTTGAGTTGGTTTTGTATGTACATATTCTTGATGAATTGATTTATTTGTGCACTCTCCGGTGTTATGAACATCGTGATGAGTTCATTAGTTTGTGTTCTTTTGGGTATACTTCCTAGAGTATGGGACACCGTGGTACATTCTTTTGCTTTATGCTCTAATGATGGTATACTCATTATACTTGGCATTTATGTGATTATAATTCTATATATGTTTGTTTACGCTTCCAAATTGGTAATTCATTGTGTCTGACGGTTGTGGTATATTTTGTTATGAGATTCTAAGTTATTGGTCAAGTTGATTAGTTATTTTGTACAGTGATGATGGAAGCGATTCAGTTTTTATTTTGTACCTTGACTTATAGTTATTGTCTTACTTTATATCATCCTTCTATCATAAATTAACTCTTTCAGTCGATGATGCCTACTGAGTACCCATTGTTTTGGTACTCATACTATACTTCTATACCTTTTTGGTGCAAATCCGAGTACTAGTTGCTACCGCTGAGTTGATAATATTTTGTGTTGATCTTCCAGGGACATGGTGAGCTCTTAGTGTTCGAGTCACTTGTTTCCCTCCGATATTTATTTAGTCTTTTGTATTTGAGACGAATGTATAAGACTATTTAAACTTGAGTTGTATTTCCTATTGTCGAACTTAGATGCTCTTGAACTAATATTACCAGGTCATGGGAATTGGTATGCATAGTTGCTTGCCTATTATGGATCATCATTGTTTGTTGTGGTATTCATCTATTATGGCCCTTGTCGGGTATTTCTACCCAAGTAACCCATTTCCTTAGCTCTAGATTACGGTGTTGGCTTACCTACTGATGAGTTTAGTAAGTTCCATCACTACTCGTGAATTGGGTCGTGACAAAACCTGAGGGCACCACAGCTGGTTCAGGTTGCTATAACGATGTTACTTTAGCAACATGCACGTTTCTTTAATGACATCACAATATTTTATAATCTTATTTTGATGGGTTTCATCCCTCAAACTCCAAAATTTTATTACTAAGACCTAGAGAGGCAATTTTCTCTTGGTTTAAGTGGAAATCCTTCATAGAGATGAGATTTTTACTTTTTAAAACGTAGATTAATCTGTTTATCTTCTTGAATCACAGGAATTGAACTCTATGGTGAAATTCTTGTGGTTTAGAACCCTAGGTTTATAAAGTTATAGACCAAACCCAAAGATATATGTATTTTCACCTAGAATTAATTTTAGTATATGAAATAACTTTCCTAGTATGAAATTGTAGTTCTAAAACATGAAAGATGATAACTGGAGACCTTAAATTCAATAAAGGTGGGGCCTTTATCTTTAAAACTCCATTAATGGAGTAAGGTTGAG
The DNA here is from genome assembly GCF_002878395.1 of Capsicum annuum. Lineage (NCBI taxonomy): Eukaryota > Viridiplantae > Streptophyta > Magnoliopsida > Solanales > Solanaceae > Capsicum > Capsicum annuum. Next base: position 197,282,739 of record NC_061121.1, read on the forward strand.
TTTGATAGAACTAATTTGATGATTAATTAACCTTGGGTAAATTTGTGGATTTTGAATAGGGATAAAATTTATGGGTTAGAATTCCCAAGGTTTTATTTGAAGAATAGCTTATTAATTAATCTTATAATTGTTGTTTATTTGAAAAAGAATGACCATCCATGGCATAGCTTATTTGTCGAGAAGCTTGATGCCCGGGTAGGTTATGGTTTATGAGTAGTAGATTGTGGTTAGTGATCGTATTTATAATATAGATTTGATGGGAGAAATCATGATTAGGACTTCGTACATGGAGTTTAGATGGATAAAATATGGATTTAATTTAATAAGTGACTAGATATATGTTATTATGTTAATGTATAAATATTTGATGGGTGTTTTATGTTTTTATGACTCCACAGCGGATTGTAATATGAATTATGTAAATATGGATAATGATAAGGAGATATAGGAATATTCTAATAACTCATCTTCAATACCTTAAAAAATATAAACTTTGTTATCATGAGTATTTGGAACATTAAATATGCTTTTCGGAGTAGAGTTATAAGAATGAATTATGATAAGAGGTGGTGGCATAATTTAAGAGCCTAAGTCAAATTAGGCTAGGGATTAGAAAGTAAAAGATATAAAGGTGTATGACTAAAACTAGATTGTAAGTTGAATAGTGTCGAATGATTGGTTATTGGAGTAGGTTCATGGACCTAGTAATGACTTGAATATAAGGGTTGCTAGATAATAGAGGAATCTATCATTTTGATATGAATATAAGGGAGGTAGGATTAATGAATGACTCACTTGATTTTAGATACCATTTGGTTGCACGTGCGCTGCTTAAATGACTATTTGAATTTAATGAATATGGCTTGATAATTCTAACTTGAATAAAATGTTGATTGGTCTTTGGACATGCTATAATTAATGAAACCAATGATTCATATCAACTTGTGATTTAGTGTGTTCATGTATGATTGTTGTTTACATGAACTGAATTACTAGAGTTGACCAAGTATTTCGGTAGTTGTTTATTGTTACAATGAATACATAAGAAATTTAATTAATAAATGATATCCAAAGAGTTAATCACATATAATAAGGTTGTATTAATGGCTTATTGACTGTACAAGTATGATTGCTTATTCTCATTGGTGTTGTGATTGTTGTGACATTAATTATTATTGTAGTGTGCATCGATATTTGGACATCTTCATGAGATTGATTGATAGGATTCATTTCTTGGCTCGTGTACAATGCAAAAACAATACATGGATAAGAGCCCATCTCCTGCACCTCATGGCTAGTAGGCAACCATTAAACCATAGAAAATATGTACAAGGTACTTATGAGTATGATGATTTGTTGAGTGAATTGAGTTTATAATTTATGTTATCGTTACTGTTTATAATAGTTTCATGAGCGAATCAGGTCAATGTGCTTAATTGCTAAAGGTGGTTTCTCTTGTAAATCCAAAATTTATGTTGATTTTCATTACTGTTTATTTATGGATCCTTGAGTAGATCTGAGTTAATTGGAAAATGCTTAGCATATTTTCTGTTGTTATTCTCATGTATGAATTGAGGTATGAATATTGTTAGAGCCATGGATTATTAACTTGGATATTGTTGTTGAGTCATAATTGTACTTATTACAAGATTATAATTACTGTGCTCATTTATTAAGGTTAATTAAAATAGATTGTCTTATATTATTTTTTGGGATTAAACAAGTAAGAGGTATGATGGATGACATTGATATGAATGGTGATGTATTATTAGAGAAATAAAGTGTGAAAGATATTACAGGAATATCAATGGTATGCATTGACTGCTAGCAATGGATTAGATACAACTAAGTCAGCAGGAACAAGAATAGTATACTCTTAGCTAAAATAAATGGTGAAAATACTATTGGTTGAATTGTATATAAGTTATCATGCTTTCTTGATCTGATTTCTATATTCTATTTACGTGATCTAACCTTGGTCGACAGATGATACCTATCAGTACATATTGTTTGTGTTAATACTACTCTTGTTATATCCTTTTTGGGGTATAGTCTGGTCGCAAGATCATTTGATATTTTTTAGGTGGTGTGGATAACAATCTTTAGAAGATTTTACTCCTCCTATTCATGGTGGAAATTGTTTCCGATCATATCATTCTTAATTTAGAAGTTCTTGTACTGTTTAGACTATGTCCTCGGGCATTTCATGTCGCATTTATATATTTTGTAAAATCTATTGTAATAAGGGGTATTTTGTTGCTAATTTTCAGACTTTCTCATATCTTGATGAAAGAGGGATAAAGGGTTCTCCTATATAGGTGGATTAGAGTAGGTGCCCTTATGATTCGGTAGTTTGAGTTGTGATAGCGACACTGGCCATTGTATTTTAAATTTATTTTTTATTTTTTACTAAAAGGGATGGACAAGGTAGGTTTTTTTTAAATTGAATAAAAGTTAATTTTATGAAAATGACATCTTCCTTTAATTTTTTAGATTTTTAATTTATTAATCAATAAATAATTTTTATATTTTAAAAAGTCAATTATATACATAATTTTTTTAGAAAGTGATACACAGGGTTGGTTTTGTCCGTCGCATTTTTAGTCAAAATTTTAGTCAACAACTTATTAGCGATGTGGTGCTATCGCGCCGTATCACTAGAAATAAAAAATTGAAATTGAGGGATGGTGCGACGTGGAGCCATCGTGTTGTCCCTTCCTTCGTGACATGGAACTTTGGCGCGATGCGGGAGAAATTACGCTGAGACATTGGAAAAAGGATAATTCTGAATTTGAGTATTGGCGCGATGCGCCATAATCGCGGACACCTATTGGAAATTGCCAAATGCCATTTCCTCTTGTGGCGCGGCGCGCCACTGACTAATATGGCATTATTTTATGACGGGAACTTGAAATAGTCATAACTTCTTACCTGATTATCGGATTTAAGTGAATCATATATCGATGGAAAGTTTATTGAATTTTTCCACATGACAAAAAGTGAAAATCTTAAAAATTCCTCATGGAATAATTATCATTCACTTTAGAAGATAATACTTGGCATTCTTGGGACGAAATTTTCTAGAAATCTTCAAGGTATTACAATATCTCCCCCTTGAGAACATTAGTCCTCGAATGAGATTGACTGAGAGGGGAAACAATAAGCTGAACATGAACTAAACATGAATAACTGGAACATGATCTCATGACTGACAAGCTGAACATAACATACTGAACATGAATATCTGATGCATGTGTAACTGATTTAGGAATGCATGACTGAATGTTCTGAGGAACGAAGTTTTTCACAATGAGAATGCATTTCTGATGCATAATTATATAACTGAGCCGCTACATGAATGCATGACTGAATATGCAATGGTACTTGATACCAAGTTTCTACTGGGAATATGAACATGAAACTAAACACCAAGTTTTTGATGAACACTGATCATGAAACTGAGAAAGCTTAAGGAGAATTGTTACGTTGAGCTTGATCTGAGTTGGAGGAGAAGAGGTGAGGATACTTGGTATGCATGTTTACTTCTGCTTCCCAAGTAGCTTCCTCGATGGACTGATTTCGCCCAAGAACTTTAACTAGAGGGACTTCTTTGTTCCTCAATCTACGAGTCTGATAGTCTAAGATTTTGACTTGAATCTCTTCATAAGAGAGACTGTTCTGAACATCAATTCTCTGAATAGGGAGTATGATTGGTAGGTCACCTATACACTTCTTGATCAAAGAGACATGGAAGAATGGATGAACTGAGGCTAGATCTGAAGGCAATTCAAGCTCATAAGCTACCTTGCCAAAACGACCGAGAATCTTGAAGGGGCCGACATATCGGGGACTGGGCTTTCCCTTCTTGCTGAATCTCTTCACTCCCTTCATGGGAGAGCTCTTTAGATAGATATGATCACCAACCTCAAACTTGAGATCATTTCTTCGAACATTTCCATAAGACTTCTGCCGGCTCTAAGCATCCCGAAGTCTCTCCGATTAACTGGACTTTTTCTAAGGTGTTGAATACTAAGTAAGGACCTATGACTGATGCCTCACTAACTTTGTACCAACCAATTAGAGATCTACATCTCCTACCATAGAGAGCTTTAAATGGATCCATCTGAATACTGGAATGATAGTTGTTGTTGTATGAAAACTCAATCAAAGGCAAGTGGTCATCCCAACCTCCCTTGAAATAAATTTCACACACCCTTGGCATATCTTCTAAAGTCTGAATGCTTCTTTCTGCTTGACCATTTGACTGAGGATGGAAGGCTGTATTGAGATGAACTTGGGTACCGAGACCCTTTTGGAATGCTTTCCAGGAATAAGAGGTGAATTGGGTACCTCTGTCTAAGATAATGGACAGCAGATCACCGTAAAATTTGACCAACCCTTTGATATAGAGTTTGGCGTAATCCTTGGCTGAATAAGAGGTATGAACTGGAAGGAAATGAGCTGATTTGTTCATTATGTCTACAATGACCCACACTGAATCATGCTAATGACGAGTTCGAGGCAAACATGTCACGAAGTCCATGTTTACTACTTCCCACTTCCAAGTAGGAATACTAAACTCCTGCATAGACCCACTAGGCTTCTAATGCTCTATCTTAACTTGTTGACATACAAAGCACTTATCCACAAACTCTACAATGTCTCTCTTTATCCTACTCAACCAATAGATTTCCCACAAGTTGCGGAACATCTTTGTGTCCCCTGGATGAATAGAGTAGTGCGCACCATGCGCTTCTGTAAGAATTCGCTGCCTTAAGTCGTCTACACCTGGAACACAAACACCACCCTAACAACACAAAATACCATCTCCCCCTTGGGAGAAAACCTCTACTTTCTGATCCTAAACTAACTCTTTTAGCTTGACAAGACTAGGATCTCTATCTTTCTTTTCTTTCACCTCGAAAACTAGAGATGATTCTAAACTACTCTGAAGACATACATCACCCTCTGAAGAATCGACTAAGCGAATGCCTAGTCTAGCAAGCTAATGGACTTCTTGAGCTAACTTCTTCTTACTATCCTCCACATGAGAAACACTACCCATGGATAGCCTACTAAGAGCATCAGCTACTATGTTGGCCTTGCCCGGATGATAGAGAACACTCATGTCGTAGTCTTTCAAGAGCTCTAACCATCTTCTCTGACGAAGATTGAGATCTTTTAGAGAAAATAAATATTAAAGAATCTTGTGATCTGTGAATACATCTTCATGAACTCCATAGAGATAATGCCTACAAATTTTCAAGGCAAACACTATGCCTGCTAACTCAAGATCATGAGTAGGATAATTCCTCTCATGGGTTTTAAGCTGTCTGGAAGCGTAGGCTATGACCTTACCATGCTGCATGAGGACACAACCCAAACCTACTCTGGATCTATCACAATACACCATGAACCCATCTGAACCATCTGGAAGAGCTAAGACTGGGGCTGAGGTAAGTCGAGTATTCAACTCCTAAAAACTCTTCCCGTAAGGGTCTGACCACTAAAAATTGACTTATTTTTGGGTTAATCTGGACATAAAGGATGTAAAAGGTGAAAATACTTTAACAGACCATCTGTAATAGCCATCCAAACCCAAGATACTCCTGCTATCTGATGGAGAGATAGGTCTTCGCAAGTTTGTTACTGCTTTGGTCTTTTGAGGATCAACTCTAATGCCATCACCAAAAATGATGTGACCAAGAAATGCTACTGACCTTAGCCAAAATTTGTACTTACTGAATTTGGTGAATAGCTGATGATCTCTGAGTGTCTGAAGTACTATTCTGAGATGGTCTGCATGATCGTGCTCAGTACGGGAATAAACCAGAATATCATCTATGAAGACTATGATGAACATGTCCAAGTACTGCTTGAACACGTTGTTCATCAAGTCCATGAAATTTTCTAGGGCATTGGTAAGACCAAATAACATGACTAAGAATTCAAAGTGACCATACCGAGAACGGAAAGCTGTTTTTTGAATGTCACTTTCTTTAACTCTGAGCTGATGATAGCCAGATCTGAGGTCTATTTTAGAGAAATAGTTGGCACCCTAAAGTTGGTCAAACAAGTCATCGATTCTGGGAAGAGGATAGTTGTTCTTGACCGAGACCTTATTACGTTGACGGTAATCAATGCACATTCTGAGAGAATCATCTTTCTTTCACACGAATAAGATTGGTGTGCCCCACGAGGAAACGTTGAGTGTGATAAATCCCTTATCTAAGAGATCCTTTAATTGTTCTTTCAATTCTCTGAGTTCTGCTGGTGCTATTCTATATGGCAGAATAGAGATAGGCTGAGTATCAGGAAGAAGGTCAATGTCAAAGTCTATTTCCCTTTTGGGAGGAATTCCTGGAAGATCTTTGGGAAAGACATTTGAATATTCATTAACTACTGGGACTGATTCAAGGCTGAGATTTTTGGAACTAGTGTCCTTAACTAGAAAAAAAAGATAAGACATATCCTTTAGATATCATTTTCTATGCTCAAAAGTAGGAAATAAGCTGACCTCTGAAAGCGGATACACTACCCTTCCACTCAAGGACCGGTTCATTTGGAAACTAAAACTGGACTATTCTAATTATGCAGTTGACTGTGGCATAGTAGGAATGAAGCCAATCCATACCGGGAATGACATCCAAAGCAGTCATCTCTAATTTAACTAAGTCTGCTGAAGTGACTTTCTGAAAAAACATAACTAGGCAGTTCCTGTATACCCACCGGGCTATGATAGTTTTTCCCACTAGGGTAGAGACTGAGAAGGGCTCTGCTAGAATTTCGAGACTGATTCAAAAATCAACTACTATATAGGGAGTAACAAAAGACAAAGAAGCTCCTAGATCTAGCAAAGCATAAACATGCACGTGAAGTATTTGTAACGTACCAGTAACTACATCAGGAGAATTTTCCTAATCTTTTCAGGTTTGAAGAGCATATAGTCTATTTGGGCATTTCTCGCTAGTAACGCTGGTGGTGGAACCTTGCTGATTCGGGCAATCGGACTGAGTTAAGAAGCACAAATGACTCTGATAACCTAACTGAGGGAAGTCTCTGACTCTATGGCCTAGCTTACCATAAACAAAATAGACATTGCTGCCAGATCTACAAGCACCCTTGTGGTTCTTACCATAAGTCTGATAAAGGGGATTAGTTAGGACATTGCTGACACTGCCCTGAGACTTAGAGCCTAGCACTTTATCTCTGAACTTAGGAGTAGGAGCACTGGCTGAAGAAGGATGTAGAACTAATGACTTAGGATAAAACTGAGAATGGTTTCCTCATTCTGATTTAGGCTGACTAAAATTAAAGCTACCTATCCTAGCGTTCTTATTCTGGTTTGCCCTCTGCTTAATCTTCTGCTCCTCTATCTTCTGAGCATGGGTTATAAGTCTGGCTAAAGTTATATCACTATTTAGCATAGTGGATCTGCACTCATTAACCAATCTATCGTTTAACCCTGAAGTGAACTTACTTATCTTGGCTCTTCCATCTGCAACCACATGAGGGGTATATCTAGCTAATTGAGTAAACTTTAGAGAATACTCTTTCACCGTCATATTGCCCTACCTGAGGTTGATGAATTTTAGCACCTTAGCCTCTTTAAACTCTTAGAGAAAGAATCTGTCTAGGAATGCAGTGACGAACTCCTCCTACTCTATAGGACTTGCATCATCTGACCTTTTTGACTTCCACTATGTGAACCAAATATGAGCCATATCCTGAAACTGGTATGCGTCTAACTCAGCACTCTCAATAGTAGTCACCCCGATGATGTCAATCACTTTCTGAACTTGATTAATGAATTCCTAAGGGTCTTCATCTACTTTAGACCCGTGGAAGAACGGAGGATTCTTTTGGGTGAAGTCTCGAATCCTTGCTGCAGCTAAGTTGGCCACTGGGTTGGTCGGAACGACAGCTGGTCGCTTATTATAGGCAGCTACTGATTGAGCAAGGGTGGTAAATGCGGTCTTGAACGCTGCATGAGAAATATGATCGCACAAAGATTCTTCGAGATGAGGGTCTGACTGATTTCTTCTCATAGGAAGCATATTCTGAAATAAAGAGAAGAAGCGGATTAGACTGAGAGATTGATTTGTGATTATGCTCATGGGCACGACATGAATACTGAAAGAAGGGAAAATATTCCTAAACATCTCATAGCCTCTTACACATAAATGTGGCACTCAACAGACCCATGTACAAGACTCTACTAGATGCGGCTTTCAGACTTCCTAGGACTCTATTGAACCTTAGGTTTTGATACCAAGTTTGTAACACCCCTATTTGCTTAACCAGAATGCTACACGGTACTCATGACCCAGAAGGATGACAAGCTAACCTATAACTGATATTTATACCTGTATACTGCATAAAATATTGAATAATGCAGAATCATGCACTGAAAGGCTATAACGTTCAATAATGAACATAACATGGATGAGATAACATCAATGGGGTAATACAATACCCAAAACAAAATTGTAAACACTAAAGTCTGAAACACAATAGTCTGCATCTAATTTAAAAGCCTCTCTTATCTGAATAATCTGAATAAGGAGTTAATGGGATATGTCCCCATCTAACTCCAACTAATAAATAATTAATGAACTAATAGAGAAATAATCATGTCCTCGAAGGATGAGGACTCGCTTCTATTCTGACTGCTAAGACTAGAATCTACTGCTGATCTGGAACTCGTGTCTCTGAACCTATGGTGTAACATAAAAAAAAACACCATAGCACAAATGCGTCAGTGCAATGGAATATACTGAGTATACATGTGAGCTAGGCTAATGCAAGGTTTAACATGCATGAATAATGCTAGCTGACTATCTAACATATATGCAAGAATGCATACATAAATACGTAACTATAACTGACACTATGATATCGTGATTACTGAATATGAATACTGATGACATGACATACTAATAAATGATATAACTGATATCATAAATAGATGTATCTAAATGTAACTAATAATATGGGTGACTGTATTTGACAGTTCTGAATCTGATGGAACTATATGAGTTCCTTACTGTATCTGAGTTAACTATATCTGACAGTCTTGAATCTGAAGAACTATGTAAGTTTTTTTACTAAGACTGGTACTAAAACTGTAGGATGTAGTATTTAACCGACATGCCCCTGATACGCCATTATGGCTGAGTTGGGGTACAATCTGTAACCCCAATTAGAAGGGTGTCAATACCACGCCACTGGTAAGAACAAGCTGTGGGCAACCCTTATTTGATAGTGTCCCCAAAATAGAGTGGTGAGGCCCTTATCTGACATTGCTTATCCATCTCATCAACCCTCATCGAACAGTGTTGATGTCTCAACTTATGCTGGCTACATAGTTCTGGAATGCAAGGATAACTTCTAAGGGTCACACCCTCATCTGATAGTGTGTTTCCCCATCCTTGGGTTCACTCGGTGCTAATTCCTACTCCCATCTGAATGGACACTGAACATGATTTAGTGAACTGAACATGAGCTGAATTACTAAGTTCCATTGACCGACGGAATACTACTGATATCTGAAAACTGACTGAGTCATGAGATCGTGGAGATTTTTCCATAGTCATAAGACTATCTCAAGTCTAAAGATTCATAGTTTGACTGAGAGTATCGTGAAAGCATGGCATGGCTCTAGGTACACAACTAATGTTTTGGGTACAAGTACCCCCAGGACTCGATGGAAGGAAAATGACAAAGCATGACTTACTTGAATACATAATAATCATCATAATACATTTATTGAAGCATTTCATTAAACATGTGATAGGAATAAACTTGTACGTAGATGATGATTTCATGATATCATGCTAATTAGACACTTTCCCTTCATCTAGGCATTAAACCAAACACATAGTAGTCATAGAATGTGTAAACAACATCATACAACAATTAACTGTCGTGATTCAATTCCAATTTAATCATTCAAGGGTTTAGTCCTAGGGTTTCATGAATCTATACCGATACAAATCAACCCATATGGAATTTAAAACTCATTCATGGAATACAATTCAATTACTTATTATCAACATGAACAAAAGCAGCCAAATCATGAAATTCATAAGAAAATCCATAACTTGAATTTAGCAAAGGGATTCTTGGGCTTTATGGATGAAAGAAGTCCACAAATGAACACTATGCATACCTTAGTTCATGATTTCGTGAAGATTGATAGTGAAACCTTCTTGAATTTGAATCCCCAATAGAAAACCTAGCTTGTTCTTGAGAGAAACTTGATAGAAAATAGTATATTTTGGGTGAAGAATAGCTAAATCATGTGTTATTGGGTTTAAATAGGGGTAGAAAATTGACATTTTTAACCCTGGATGCGTCATTTAATTTCAGTAAAATTTTCCCAAACTGGGTCCCTGGTGCGACGAGGCACTATCGCGCCGTGTCACAGGAAATTGACAAATGGGAAATCTAGGGATGGCGCGACACGGAGCCATCACGTTTCCACTTTCTTAGTGACTTGGAACTTTGGCACAACGTGGGGAAAATCGTGCTGAGACACTGGAAAAAGGACAATTCATAATTTGAGTGTTGTCATGACGCGCCATAATCGTGGACACCTACTAGAAATTGCCAAATGCCATTTCCTCTTGTTGCGCGGTGCACCACTAACTAAAATGGCGTTGTATTACGACGGGAACTTGAAATAGTCATAACTTCTTACCCGGTTATCGGATTTAAGCGAATCATATATCGATGGAAAGCTTATTGAATTTTTCCACATGACAAAAAGTGAAAATCTTGAAAATTCCTCATGAAATAATTATCATTCACTTTAGCGGCTAATACTAGCCATTCTTGGGATGAAATTTGCTAGAAATCTTTGGGGTATTACATTAACGATCCGAACAATAGCCTAATCAATAGCTTATTCAAGAGTATAATCAAGGGCTTATCCTTACATAATCTATAATCTAGTCGTATAGCCCCTGAGCATAACCATAAGTGATATCATAAATAATGTCCCTTTAATAGTATATTCATGGGCGTACCACTGGCCTAAAGATAATCTTTCATTAGTATGAGCAATAGCTAAAGCATGACATAATTTGTAGCTTGTTCGTAGCATGGTAATTAATATCATTTATGGCTTAGGCCATATTATAGTGAAGGTTTCATTTAATAGCACTTCCATTATCCCAAACAATGGTTAATCACAATAATAAAATTAATAACTTGACATAAGCTTTTGCCAATAAGGCATACAAAGGCATAATCACTTGGTCATCATTCTGAATGTCATTCCACATAACCAACAAACACCAAAAATTATCAATATTGCCTCAAAAAGGCACTCTCTAGTCAATTACTAAGTGCAAGGGTTCAAGCAAACTAATCTTCAATCTTGCCTTAAGGTGGGTCAACTAGCCCACTTCTAAATCCCCAAAATGCATTCTAAGTCAATTTCGACACCAGGCTAGGTAAAGGTATCTAAATGAACTCTTAGATGTATAGAAAGCCACCATAAGCCCTAAGGTTGATGTTCTACATAAGTACCTACACTAAGTCCAATGGAGCTAAGGGAACTTTCTCTAGCATAAGCAACTAACGTCAATCTTACTATAAGAATGAGCAACTAGAGTATTTCACCTAATATTGAGTATTCTATGGTATTCTCAAGTCTATTTAGGCTAAAATCAAGCCCTCAAGCTATTTGGGGTTTTCATCAAATAATCAAGAAATTCAAACATGAAAATGAAGGAGTAATACCTTTAATCCAATGTTAATCAAAAAAATATTTGTAAATCAATTCTCCAAGACAACCCCAAGACTCAATTTGAGTTTAGCACACCATATTAAGGATATTAGGACTCAAGAATGAAGGAGAAATGCACAAAATGTGGGTTTAAGGGATATTAAATACCCTTACCATGACCTCAACTTAGCCGATCATTGTCAATGATGGATATCACACTATGGTAATCGAGGACACTTACATGTCACTCGTGCAAGGGCGATCACGGGTACTTGTATGAGGATCACGCCACCTCAGCACTAGAAACTTGGAAAGTTTCTAAGTTTTCCAATGACACCCCAAGAATCATTTGGAATCTGATATGAGCAAATGAACAATATAACAACACTATTTTGATGTTTTGCATGCAAAGGTAATGTCGACTTTTTAATTCGAGCTCATTTCTACCAAATGAGGGCCCTATACCTGAATTTCTAATTTTCTAACTTTCTGACCAATAGGTCGAAATGAGCTCGGGTGCATTGGGACCCAAACCAAAGGTCTACCTAGCCTAAAATTAATATTCCAGAGCTGCTGGCATAGTAAAAATTTGCATCCAAGATTGTTTTACTCAAGTCTTTGCTCGGTGTCCATTTGGAACCAGCGAAGACTTCTAAATAGGGAATTTGTTCTAAAAAAACAAATGAAATGCATGGTAACCGAGCTATCATTACCAATAAGTCATAATAGACTTAGGGCAGTTATGGAAAATCTCTAACAGTGAAAGTAAGTGGAATTACAGAAAATGACCTAGAGGGTTATTAAAACATCCACTACTAAGGAACTTTTATCCTTGAAAGTTAAAGATAAGGATAAACTCGAAGTCTCAAACAAGTGAGGATACTGGGCCTACATCCCGCTCTCGATCTCTTAAGTGGCTTCCTCTACTAGGCGGTGCCTCTATCGAACCTTAACCACTGGAATATCTCAAAGGTGCAATCACCTCTCAGCACTAGCCAAACTGAGCATAGGCTCTTCATCAAAGGTCAAATGCTTATCCAACAAGCCTGAGTCCAATCTAATAACAAGAGAAAGATCAGGACTAAATCACCACAACATAGAGACATGGAAAACTAAAAAAACAGTAGTAAAATTTGGAGTAAAGCTAACTCGTAAGCTACCTCACCAACTGTGTGGAGAATCTTAAAGGGTCTAACATATCTCGAACTTAGCTTACCTTTACTCCTGAACCTTGTCTCACCCTTCACGATTGATATATAGAGGAATACACAATAACTAACTCCAAATCTCAAGGAACAAAACCGATAATTTACATAGGCACTCTACTTACTCTGAGCCACTCTCAGTCTATCCCGAGTAACCCTGACTCTATCCAATAACTCTTGAAGCATATCTGCACCACGGGGGTCTAACCTCGGAAGTATCAACCCTTTCAACTCGAGAACAACCTCTCCTACTCTACCATACCTCTCAAATCAATCTCAGAAAATACAACTAACCCTGAAGCTGGTCAAATAAGACATCAATGCGAGGCATAGGATAATGCTTATTCACCATCCCCTTACTATATTTCCTGTAATCAAAACACATACGCAAAGAGCCATCCTTCTTCTACAAGAACAATACTGGGGAACCTTAAGGGTATACACTCGATCTAATAAAATCCTTTCCAAGAAGACTTTGAAGTTGAGAATATAGCTCCTTAAGCTCAACAAGAGCCATGCAGTAAGGTGCAATAGAAATAGGTCAGGTGCTAGGCTTGAGGTCAATAACAACTTCATTCTCACAAATAGGGTGAATACTAGGCAGATCGATATAAAATACATCAGAAAACTCATTAACAATAAGAATAGAGTCAAGCAGAGACTCTCAACACCAGCATAAAAAATATAGGCAAAATAAGACTCGCAACCCCTAGAGATAAGTCTCTTAGAAGGAACATCAGATATAATCCCCATTGGTTTGCAGCTATAAATTCTCTGCCACACGACTAGGGCTACATAGGGCATGACTAAGGTAATGGTCTGGGCAAAAGAGTCCATGACTGCATCATAATGGGATAATTAGTCCATGAAAAAAATATCATCAAAAATACCATATCCCAAATAATAAGATCATCAAAAGTATCAACATCACTGACAGTCATAAGACATGATCTGAATACTCAAACCACTACTAAAGAATCACCCACGGGAGTGAATATGCATAATGACAAAGATAATAAATTTATAAACAACGCAATCTGTAGTGCATAATAAGTAGATATAAGAGACTAAGTAGATCCTGGATCAAACAACGCAAGGGATGAGTACTTTTCTGAGAACCTCCTCAAGTACCCTTGAAAACACCTCTGCGACCATGAGAACTATCTCTAACTGAGGGGTAAACTGTTCTAATAGAGAAAACACTCTAAGTTGACTAAGCCATCACCCTAAGACTAGGAGAATCCCATGAATAATGGCTAGGAAATTCATAAGTAAAACATAAAACATGAGCAGAACTAGAACTAACAGGTCCAACTGACTCAGAATGACGACGTCCAGACTGAGTAGAAAATGAACCCCTCAAGGAATGAACATTGCCTTAATTAGGGTTGTATCAACAATAGACTGAGTTTCATTAGTAATCTGAAAGGCTATTAGAATAGGTCGACTAGGATGACTTAGACTAAAAGGATGGACGTAGAGGATACCTACTCTAAAAATTGTTATCTTTGGAATGGGAACTGCGATGGCTACTAAAACCCTGGCGGAGCATCTCCTCCATCAGTCTATAATGATTTGAAACCCTAGAAAAGACCAACCTATAGTGACCACACACTTTGAGTAGACATACTACTAGAAAATCTCAACCCTCTAACGAAGTAGTGAACCATCTAATACTCAACAACTATCATGGAGTCGTTCTCCAATCTATGGAATTGGTCTCTTAGTAAATATCTAAGGCTGCTATGCATAAACATCTCTAAAACTCATAGAGAGGAACTAATTTTATGACAAAGGAGAAGATTCAGATGGTCTAGAATCCATTAAACCTCTCCACAAACGACGAGCAGACAAGTCGGATTGAAATATGGTGTAATCCACACCACGGGCCTCAATAAGGCTGAAACCACAAAACCTAACCTCACAAGCAGTTAGGAACTCTTGTGCATTTTCTCCAGGAGCACTAAAATATCTCAACAAAGCTAACCTCATGAATTTGCCCAATATTTTCCACTCCTTAGATGACATAACAGGCTGGGCAACCACTGGGTGAATGACTACCAATAGAGCATATACAGATGCAGGAAGAATATCAACTCGGGGAGTCGTAGCTATAGGTTGTGACACCACCTTAATATCAATCTAATAGGTAGATTGTGCCCCATTAAATGGTACACCACCAATAATACCCAACAGCTGAACTAATGTATCTCTGAGAACTATTGAAGAAATAAACCTTGGTGGACCCTGGGTTAGTGCTTGTCCTACCACTGGCTGTGGCAGAAGAATCTCTGGCTTAGGTGTAGGAATAGGGTCTAGGTAAAGCGGCCTATACTGGCCTCTAGTTGGTTATATGACTTTAGGATGTTCACGACCCCTAGGTCATCCACTTTTAAAAACAAGAGTAGGATTCCTAGGCTCGATCTCAAGACCCTCATCTTTTGAACTAGTAACACCTGTCTCGACCTTCTGTAAAAGAGTAAAGTAGAGAGAATATATTACAAACCAGCTCAGACCCTTGCAATGATATGAGTGAAAGAAGTAAACTCCTTCTAAGAATTCTTCATAGCCTCCCAAAGATAGAAAATAGACATCAATGTTCCAATCCATAAGACTCTACTAGACACTTGCTCTTGTATGAATAATATTAGTGAAACCTAGGCTCTGAAACCAAATTTGTCATAACTCGATTTACTAGTTATGATGGCACATACCGATTCCCACTAGTAGGTAAGCCAGTACCATAACCCAAAGCTAACACAACGGATTAATCCTGTAAAAAAGTCCCAACATAGGAAAAAATCAAGAACATAAATTATAAACATAAGGGTTCTAGAAAGAGTAAAAAATTATACATGATACTAATCCCAAAGCCTGGTAGAGCTAGTATAGGAGAAACTAATAGTGTTAATACAACTTTAAGTCTAGGATAGCCAATACATTTATCTCAAATACTAAAGACAACAAAATAAGAGATAAAAGAAAATTAGGTGACTCAAACTCCAAGAGCTCTCCCTACCTTCGGAAATTAATCAATGCATAATCCACGATCAATGGCAAAAGCTAATTCTCAAATCTACATCAAAAAGCTAAAAATATGTAGTATGAGTACCAAACAACGGGTACTCAGTAGGCATCATCGGACACCTGAGGTAAATTATTATATAAGAATAATAAAGTGCAAGATAATCAATAAAGTCAAGGTATAGAATCAAACCTGATTCGTCTCTATCATTATTGTATATAATAAGCAAATTGGAATAACAGTGTAGTATAAGGAATCTATCTCGTCAATATACCCTATTCACATATTATTAGCTATCCAACACTCAATTCCAAACCAATTACTCATTAGTCATCATATAACCCTCTAATTTTTATCTATCAACTATTCATCACATAATTACTACTCGCGATTCTTTGTCTAACCATTACTCACTGACTAGCCAGTATCTAGCATCTAGTCAAGAGTCACCACTAGACCATATCTGCCAATTAACCAATATTTACTTCTAGGCAAAACAATTCCACAAGCCACCACCTAACAAAAGTCCACCAAACACCATTTATTCAATTTACATCTATCAACTAGCATCCTTTATGAACTAGCATCATTAATCCACATATTCCTCCTTAATAATTAATCAAGATCTTTAGTCATCAATAAAAACTAATCACCACTATTGTTAAACCGATCATTACTAACCTCCATAATAAGCAAATCATCAATTTTAAAAACCATGAATGCAATTAATCCTCTTTATCACTAAGGTTCACTAATCCATTAGTCACTATTAGCCACTTAAGCAATATCCACCACTATGTATCTTTCATCCTTAACTCAAAAACTATACCACTTTATACCTTAACTTATTAGAAGACTATAAAAAATATCATATCAATATTATACCCAACTATATAAAAGCATAAATAAATATATAATTATCATCCATAGGGCTAGCCAGATTCTAACAGGTCGATGTACACATAGGCACATCAACAGTCTACTAAACTATCGATTTTCCCTTTCAAGAAGCTTTTTTAAGATGCCATGCTATAAAAAACACATTCTACACATCATTACAAGAATATCTATACCCATATTGCACTATTATACTTCTGGTCCAAAAACCCCAAGTGGGTCTCACTTATGTGAAACATATTTTCAAGGTCAACCTAATGTTTACACACCATCAAGAAATCATAAACCTCAAGAAATAGGTAAAAACTAAGCATATTTAGGCTAAAATCATGCCCTCAAGATATTTGGGGTTTTGATGAAATAATCAAAAAATTCAAATATAAAAATAAAGGACTCATACTATTAATCCTATTTAATCATGAAAATATATGTAAATCAAGATTCCAAGAAACCCCCAAGACTCAATTTGAGCTTACCACACCATGTTAGGGCTTCTAGGTCGAAAGAATGAGGAAGGAATCTCCAAAATATGGCCTTAATGGATATTAAATACCCTTACTAGGCCCACAGCTATGGCGATCAGCGTCCATGGATGGCTATTATGCTATGGCAATTGCAACTACTTACATGGCATTTGTGCAAGGGTGATAGCAGCTACTTGTATGGTGATCTCGCTACCTCAGCACCAGAAACTTGGAAATTTTCCAACGACATCCTGGGATTTATTCAGAATCCAATATGAGCAAATGAATTATGTAACCATAATAATTTCAATGTTTCGGATGCGATGGCAAAGTTGTATTTTCCATATGAGTTTGTTTATACCAAATGTGGGTCCCATTCCAAAATTTTGAATTTTTTAACTTTCCAACTAATTGGTCAAAATGAGATCGAGTGTATTGGGACCTAAAATAAAGGTCTACCTAGCCTAAAATTGATATTACAGAGTTGCTGGAATAGTTGGAATTTACATCTGAGATTTTTTTACTAAAGTTTTTTCCCGATGGCTATTTGGAACTAGCAAAGACTTGTAAACAGGAAACTGGTTCTTAGTACCAAACGAATCGCTTGGTAACTGAGTTATCAGTCCCAGCAAGTAATAAATGACTTGGACAGCTAAGAAAAAGATCTAACAGTAAAATTAAGTATAATTACAAGAAATATCTAGGAGGGTCATTACGTTAAGCTTTTTTATGTATGGGGTATTGAATTCATAGGCCATTTTAGGAGTTCACATGATATGAAGTATATCTTTGTGGTTGTTGATTATTTTTGAAAATGGGTAGAGGCAGTTGCACTTCTAATAAATAAAGGGAAAAATGTCACAACATTCTTGAAGAAGAATATTTTATATATATTTAGGACTTCTAGATTTATCATTAGTGATGGAGGCTCATATTTCTATTATCGGCTATTCAATGCATTGCTTCAAAAAAATGGCATAAATCATAAGATGGAAACACCTTATCATCCTCAATTAAGTAGGCAGGCTAAGTTCTCTAATCATGAACTTAAGTATATCTTTGTAAAAATTATAAATACCAATCGAATGGATTGGGCAAGAAAGTTAGATGATGCATATGGGCCTACTTGACTAATTTTAAAACCCCTATTGGCATATCCCCATATCATATTGTATATGGTAAAACAGCCACTTGCCTATCGAGCTTGAGCATAAAGCATTGTGGGCTTTGAAGAAGCTAAACTTAGAGAGGAACAATACGACCAAATTGAGACTAAAACAGCTAAATGAGATGGATGAATTCCATATCCATGCCTATGAATGATCTTCTTTGTACAATAAGAGGATAAAGCTATACTATGATTGCAAAATCGATAAAAGAGAATTTACTATAGGCAATATGGAATTGGTTTTCGAGTTAAAGCTGAAGTTATACTAGGTAAGTTGAATTCAAAGTGGAGATGTTCATATAGTATGGATATAGAGTATTTCTCTAAGTTATAATTGAATTGGAAAATAAGGAGTGGTAAATGTTTAAGTTGAATGGTCAATAGTTGAAACACTATATTGGGTCTACGAAGGAAGTGGATTTAGATGGTGCTGAAGGTGTTAAGCACACTTGAGTCATCCTGTGATGTTAAATCAGGTGTTTCATGGAAGGTGGCCTATGGGCTTATTGATGAAATCTGAGCAGCCAACTTAGCTAGGTTGTGTTGCAATGTTAAATCAAGTATTTCTTAGGAGGTAACCCATGATTTTATACTTATTACTTTTATAGGGTATTGTGTTACTTGTGCAGGGATTGTGTAAGAACGAAAGTACAGAATTGGACTTAGCACTAAACCTATGAAAAGATTGCATGATCATGGAAAAATCCCATGATCGTAGATTCAGTCATCTACATACAATTCGCTGAAGCCCAGAGGGATAAAATGTAGGAGTTACCCTACAATCAATCATCACGATTGTACCTAGATATAATTATCATGGTGCAAATCATCTGGTTAAACTCCTGCAAACCCATATTTAGGACATCAAACCTATAATTTAAAGTAATGATCATGGTTATATATCATGATTATCCCTAAGGTTCATAGGTTACCAGTCAAGTTTCCCTAAACTCTCTTGGTATGATAAGGATTCACGATCATGGTTTGATACAATGATTTTAAGAATCACTTATCTGATGGGTCCATTTAAATCATATGACTCAATTTGACCAAAATTTATTAAGGTTTGAACCCTTAACCCTATGTTTGACACCTAATTAAAACCTATTCATCATCATCAATCATTTATACTAAAATTTCACACTCTCAAATGATCAATCTATAATTTCTTACCTAGAATTTGTGCAAAATTAGTCTTCCTCAAGGATTCTATCCCTCCTTAAGATTATACTGTCCGATTTTAAGAAAATGGAGCGAAGTGTAATGAACCCATTTGAATCATAATTCTAAGTGTACTTACCCTATCTAAATCATGATTTTATCGGTCTAAATGAAAGCATAAATGAGTAAATACATAGACTTAATAGAAATGGTATAATAATAAGGTATAATTCCACTATTGGGTATGTGTTTGAATGATTGAAGGCACAGGGAATTTCTAAGTACTCGTTTGTGCTAAATTTTAGTCAATTGTGGTATCACAATGGATGTAAGGGAGTCAATATCTCATATCTCTAATCTACCAAGTGTCATGGTACTCCATAACAAAATCTATGATCATAGGCTAGATCATTATGAGGTGTTGGAGTCCACAATATAGGAGCTCTTCATACGAGCACATCCAATAATCATCCTATCATGGTATACTCATGGTATGTGATAATCTAATGTGACATACTCTCAGTACATTAAGAGTGTTCCTATGATTTGATGGAATGAGCATAGCTACATTGCATGATTGTAGGAAAGCAGTATCTGACATGATGTCTCCCTAATACTTTTGAAGAACCCTTTTTATGATAAAAAGGTATCATTGTACCTTCATA
>NC_061121.1:197306057-197367424 GCF_002878395.1 Capsicum annuum
TTTGAAGAACCCTTTTTATGATAAAAAGGTATCATTGTACCTTCATAGAATGATTATAGGAAGGTTTATCTAAATAAATTCTCGTAACTATCGGTCATTCTTCAAAAATGGACTAAAGTTTTTTGATATAGGTACTATGACAACAAAAACACAGAACAAAATGAAGGACATCTCCATGAATAGAGAAACCAAAGATACATCATCATCTTCGAAGATTGAGTTAAACATTTCTAATGGTATTGAGGTAGAATATGTTGGTAGTCCCTCAGATTAACAACACTCACCTCAGGCCATAAAAAGAATGGCAAAGGAGTTTGAGGAGTTTCAGTAGGGCAAGGGTGATACATATACCACCTTCATAGATACTAATGCCCCTATCAAACTTCCCCAGTTTGAAGTGAGTAGGATGAGGATATGCATTATTAGGAGGAAGAATTCAACCCTAGATCCTTTAAGAATGTTGTTGTTAACACACTTCAAATCGGTGTTGATCCAAGGTGTTGGATAGTCCTTCACTCCTAGGACTACTATATTGATGGGGTATCATTGACTAACAGAGGCAACAAAAGAGAAACATTAAAGAAGAGCCCCAGATTTTGCTAAAGTCCCTACAAAAAAATCCCAGAGTTAGTTTGGGGATTAGAGGTTGGGGTGGATGACTAGAACCATTAGAAACTATGAACCAAAGTTGATGAGAGAGTTCTATGCCAACTATACAGAAATTATCAAGATCATAACTTCCTTGGGCAAGGACAATGACACGAAGAAGCAAACCCAACTAAACATGATTTGAGTTTGAG
Source organism: Capsicum annuum (assembly GCF_002878395.1). Classification (NCBI taxonomy): domain Eukaryota; kingdom Viridiplantae; phylum Streptophyta; class Magnoliopsida; order Solanales; family Solanaceae; genus Capsicum; species Capsicum annuum. The sequence goes on from NC_061121.1 coordinate 197,306,858, forward strand.
AACATGAAATAGATATTTCCATTAAGTTGATCTTTAATGCCTTGTTCAGGAATATATTTAAGCCAATTGAAGAGACTCTGAAATATAATTTCTGGATGAATAATTTGAAATGGGTGAAAAATTTGACCGAGGATAACAAAATAATGCACTATAGGTGGTCGGTAGACCACATTGCAAAAAAATAAAGAGAATACCCCATGGGTCAATGGGGAAATAATATAAAAAATATACCATTAAATTTGTCGCTAAAGCTTGGTGGTCAGTAGTAAGACACTGCATAGCATGCACATCCAACAATAGCACATCGGGTGCGAATAATGCAGGCCTGATAGTAGTCTTTATCTCTGAGTTAAAGTTGAATATCCCATAAATCAGCACATGAGAGATTATATATAGGATACTACAGTTCAGCACCACACAACTATTTTTATGCGTCATCACCCAATTATAGAGGAATTCACATATCTCGACTATTAATGTAGTGAATGGGTTTATCCAGCATATGAAGATTGTAGTCATCAATTTAAGCAAGGATTTAAGGAACCTAATAGTTATAAACCAGGGTGTTGAGATTCCTGGTGCTCCGATGGGTTACTTGACAAGTGAGATCCCGGCATATGAAGCTGGTGCTAATGCATCATCTTCATAGCCATCCATAGCACCCTTTGATGCATATAATATGCTTTTGTTAGATAAACATTAATATCGACTACTTAGTTATATCAGATCTTATGGAGGTAGGTGTAATATGATTCTAGGATCAGAAAGTTAGAGGAGAGGTAAAACCTTAAGTAACTGATGGTTCAGACCTATTTTGACATATTTGAGAGTTGGATATCGGCAAAAGTTATGAGGTCCAATATCATAGTATAAGGGACATTAATAATGACTTATCCAAGCTGAAAAAAGATATCAAGGATTTTACTAAGCGAGCAATCCTGGTTACACCTCTTCCACCGTCTGCTATGTCGTCCTCTGTAGAGCTAGCTGCTAATATGGATACTTTAGTCCTAGGTTTTTATATTAGACGTATGATGGTTGAGATGGATGATTCTAATACTAAGGAGGGGGGTGATTATTTGCATCGTTGTAAGAAGAGAAAGAGAGAAGAAGGGGGTAAAAAGAAGAAAAGTAAGGGAGAGAAGAAAAAAAATGGTAAGGATAGAGTACCCAATCATACCTCTAAGGGAGTGGTACTGGAGGAGGTGAGACATTTCCAACCTACTATTGAGGTGGCAAGCTACACTAAAGAGGATATAAAGGCCGGCCCGATCACATTATTTAGATCACCAACCGCCACCAGTGCCCATCTTTTAGAGAATACCCCGATCACGATCGAGGCCATGAGTGTAACGACCCAGTTTGCTGAACCGGAATTCTACATGGTGCTCATGACCCAAACTACCACAAGATAACCTATGACTGATATTTGTACCTGTATACTGCATAAGATAACATAATAATGCGGAAACACGCACTGAAAGGCCATAAAGTTCGATCATGAACATACTTGAATAACATAACATCTGTGTGGGGTAATAAAAAGCCCAAAACAAAACTAAAGTCTAAAACATGATAGTGTGTATCTAATCTGCATCTAGTCTGAAAGCCTTTACTTTTTGAAGAATCTGAATAAGGAGTTGATGGGATATGTCCCCAACTAACTCCAACTAATAAGCTAATCGATGAGATACAAAAAAAAATCATTATGTCCTCGAAGGATGAGGACTCACTTCTATTCTTACTGTTGAATATGGAATCTACTACTGATCTGGAACTCGTGTCTTTGAACCTATGGTGTAACATAAAAAGAAAGCACCATAGCACGAATACGTCAGTACATATGTACTGAGTATACATGTGAGGTAGGCTAAATGCAAGGGTTTACATGCATGCTAATGCTAACTGACTATCTAACATGAACATGAGAATGCGTACATAATTATGTAACTATAACTGACAATGTGATATCATGATTTTTGAGTCTGTATACTGATAACGTGGCATGCTAGTAATTGATATGACTAATAACATAAACGACTATATCAGAATAATGTTGATAACATGGGTGACTGTATTTGAGTATAACTGATAATGTGGGTGATTGTAGCTAACAATCCTAAATCTGATGGAAATCTGAGTTCCATAGTGTATCTGAGTTGACTATATCTGACAATCCTAAAATTTGAAGAACTATCTGAGTTCTATTACTAAGACTAATTGACTGTATTTGACAGTCCTGATTCTGTAACATGAAACTGTGGGAAGTAGTATCTAACCGATATGCCCCAAAGGTGCTATAATAGCTAAGATGGGGTCCAATCTATGTCCTAATTGGAAGGGTGTCAATACCGCACTACTGGTAAGGACAACATGTGAGTAACCCTCATATAACAGGTAACTCTAGCGAGAATGGTGGGAACCTTCACATAACATGTTAAGCCTCCTCATCTACCCTCATATAGCAGGCTATGATGTCTCAACTTATGCTAGATACATAGTTCTGGAACGCAAGGACTGGATCTAGGAATCACACCCTCATATAACAGGTGAGTCCCCATCCTTGGGTTCAGTCAGTGCTAATTCCTACTCCCATTTGAACGAACACTAAACATGATTTACTGAATAGAACTGACCATGGACTAATTTACTTAATTTTCATGGCTGACGGAAATACTATTGATATTTGATAACTGATTGAGTTATGAGATCATAGAGATTTTTCCTAAGTCATAAGACTCTCTGAAGTCTAAGATTTCATAGCTTGACTAAGAGTATCATGAAAACATGACATGGATCTAGGCACACAGCTAATATTTTGGGTAAGAGTACCTCGAGGACTTGATAGAAGGAAACTGACATAACATGATTTACTTGAAGACTTGACTATCATCATAATACATACTACCTTCATAGGAGCATTTCATCAAACATGTAATAGGAATGATCTTGTGCATACATGGGGATTTCATGATATCATGCTAGTTAGACAATATTCTTCATCTAGGATTTTAATCAAACATATGATAGGCATGATACATGTAAACATCATTATTTAATTCTAATTTCATCATTCAAGGGTTTAAATCTTAGGGTTGCATGAATCTATGGCTATAGTAATTAAACCCACATAGAAACTATCAATAATCATGGAGTAGAATCCAATTTCACATTTATCAAACATGAACATGAGCAACCAAAACATGAAAGCATATAGAAAATCCATAACTTGATTTTAGAAAAGGGATTCTTGAACTTCATGGATGAAAGGAGTCCATGAATGAACACTATGCATACCTTAGTTCGTGAATTCATGATGATTGATGGTGAAACCTTCTTGAAATTGGACCTTCTATGAAAACCCTAGCTTGAGTTCTTGAGAGTATTTGAGAAAAACATCAATCTTTTGGATGAATAAGGGCTAAATCCCTTGTTTGGAAGCTTATATAAGGGGGGAATTGACCCTTTTAACCCTAGACACCTAATTCAATTTTCAGTAAAATTTCCTGAATTGGGCCCTTTGCGCGACGCGGCGTTATCGCATTGTGTCATAGGAAATTGACAATCAAAAAATTGTATGGTAGCGCAACGCGGAGCTATCACGTTGCCACCTTGTCTACAACCTGGAAGTTTGGCATGACACTACATTATCACAGAGCAACACTGAAATTCGACAATTGCCATTTGAGTTATCTTCGTGACATGCTGAAGGCTCAGGTCAAACACTGTCTCACTAAAAAGGACCTAACTCTTCACCCAAGTGTCAGATTTGGGCGAATTATATATCGATGGAAAGCTTATTCAATTTCCCACATGATAGGAAGTGAAAATTATGGAAATACCATATGTATAAGAATGAATTATTATTTCAAAGAAAGTTCTAACATCCTTGAGAGGATTTTTAAGCTAAGAAAAAGCACGGGCATTACAATATCTCCCCCTTGAGAAAATTCATCCTCGAATGAGACTGACTGAGTGGGGAAACAATGAGATAAACATGAATAACTGGATCGTGATCTCATAACGAATGTGACTGACAAGCTGAACATAATATACTGAATATGCATATCTGATGCATGTGTACCTGATTCATAAATGCATAACTGAAAATTCTGAAAAACTAAGTTTTTTAACAATGAGAATGCATGTCTGATGCATAACTATATAAATGATCTAATACATGAATGCATGACTGAATATGCGGTGGTACTTGATACCAAGATTATCATGGTATACTAAGTTAGGGATGCACACTAATCATGAAACTGAGTAAGATTAAGGAGAACTATCACCTTGAGCTTGATCTGAGTTGACGGGTAAAAGGTGAGGGAACTTGGTATGCATATCTTCTTCTGCTTCCCAAGTATCTCCCTCTACGGACTGATTTCTCCAAAGAACTTTAACCAGAGGGACTTTTTTGTTACTCAATCTACGGGTCTGATAGTTTAGGATTTCAACTGGAATCTCTTTGTAAGAGAGGCTGTTCTGAACATCTATACTCTGAATAAGGACTATGACTAATAGGTCACCTATACACTTCTTAAGCAAAGATTCATGGAAGACTGGATGAACTGAGGCTAGATCTAAAGGCAATTCAAGCTCATAAGCTACCTTGCTGAATCGACTGAGAATCTTGAAGGGACGGATATATCGGGGACTGAGCTTACCCTTTTTTCCAAATCTATTCACTCCCTTCATAGGACAGATCTAAAGGTAGAAATGATCACCAATTTCAAACTAGAGAACTTTTATACAAACATCTACATAAAACTTTTTTTGGCTCTGAGTAGCCCAGAGTCCTTCTCTAATTAACTGAACTGTCTCTAAGACGTCAAATACTAAATTAGGACCTATGCATGAGGCCTCACTAACTTTGAACTAACCAATCACAGATCTACATCTTCTGGCATAGAGAGCTTCAAATGGAGCCATCTAAATACTGGAATGATAGTTGTTGTTGTATGCAAACTCAATCAAAGGAAAGTGGTTATCCCAACTACCTTTGAAATCAATTGTACATGCCCTTAGCATATCTTCCAAAGTCTAATTGGTCCATTCTTCTTGACCATCTGTCTGAGGATGAAAGGCTATACTAAAATGGATCTGGGTACCAAAACCCTTTTAGAATGCTTTCTAGAAATAAGAGGTGAACTAGGTACCTCTATTTTAGATAATAGTCAATGGAACACTATCCAATCTGACTAGCTCCTTGATCTAGATCTTGGCGTAATCCTCAACAAAATAAGAGGTATGAACAGGATAGTAAAGATCTTATTTGGTCATCCTGTCTATAATGATACAAACTGAATGATGCTGATGACGAGTTTGAGGCAAACCCATCACGAAGTCCATGTTCACAACTTTCCACTTATAAGTAGGAATACTGAACTCCTGTATAGGACCACTAGGCTTCTGATACTCTATCTTAACCTGCTAACTTAAAGAGCACTTAGCCACAATCTCTAAAATATCTCTCTTTATCCCACTCCACCAATAAATCTCCTGCAAGTTGCGGTACATCTTAGTGGCCCCTGGATCAATAGAATAGCGCGCGTCATATGCTTCTGCAAGAATTCACTGCCTTATTTCCTCTACGCCTGGAACACAAATACGACCCTGACAATGAAGAATGCCATCTCCCCCTTGGGAGAAAACCTCTATTTTCTGATTCTGAACTGACTCTTTCAACTTGACTTGGCTGGGATCTCTATTTTATTTTTCTTTCACCTCAGAAACTAGAGATGATTTTGAACTACTCTGAAAACATACACCACCCTCTAACGAGTTGACTAAGCGAATGACTAGTCTAGCAATATGGTGTACTTCTTGAGCTAACTTCTTCTTACTATCCTCAACATGAGAAATGCTACCCATAGAGAGTCTATTGAGAGCATCGGCCACTACATTAGCCTTGCTTGGATGATAAAGGACACTCATGTCATAATATTTCAAGAGCTTTAACCACCTTCTCTGACAAAGATTGAGATCTTTATGAGAAAATACATACTGAAGTCTCTTATGATCTGTGAAGATGTATATATGAACTCCATAGGGATAATGCCTCTAAATCTTTAAGGCAAAGACTACGGCTACTAACTTAAGGTCATGAGAAGAATAATTCCTCTCATGAGTTTTAAGTTGTTTGGAGGTGTAAGCTATGACCTTACCATGCTGCATGAGGACACAACCTAAAACCACTCTAGATGTATCAGAATATACTAAAAAACCATCTGAACCGGCTAGTAATACTAGAACTAAAGCTGAGGTGAGTCTAGTTTTTAATTCCTGAAAACTCTTCTTCCATGGATTTCACCATTGAAAATTGACTTTTTTCTGAGTTAATCTGGACATAGGGAATGCAATAGAATAAAATCCCTCAACAAACCATTTGTAATAGCCAGCCAGAACTAAGAAACTCCTAATATCTGATGGAGAGACAGGGCAAGGCCAGTTCCTTACCACTTCAGTCTTTTGATGATATACTCTAATGCCATCATCAAAAATAATATAGCCAAGGAATGCTATTGATCTTAGCCAAAATTTGCACTAACTGAATTTGGCGAATAACTGATGATTTCTGAGAGTCTAAAGTACTGTCCTGAGATGATTTGCATGATCGCGCTCAATGCGGGAATAGACCTAAATATCATTTATAAAGACTATAATGAATATGTCCAGGTACTGTTTGAACACACGGTTTATCAAGTTCATAAAAGCGGCTGGGGCGTTGGTAAGACCAAATAACATGACTAGAAATTTGAAGTGACCATACCGCATACGGAAAGTTATCTTCAAGATGTCATATTCTCTAAGTCTGAGCTGATGACAGTAGGATCTAAGGTCTATCTAAGAGAAATAGCTAGCACCCTAAAGTTGTTCAAATAATTCATTGATTTTAGAAATAGGATACTTGTTCTTGACCATGACTTTATTGAGTTGAAGGCAATCTATACACATTTTGAGTGAACCATCTTTCTTGCATGCAAATAATACTGGTTCACCTCACGGGGAAATGCTGGGTCTGATGAATCCCTTATCTAAGAGATCCTTTAATTGATCTTTCAGTTCTCTGAGTTCTACTAGTGCCATTCTATATGGCAGAATAAAGATAGGCAGAGTGTCTAAAAAAAAATCAATAGGGAAGTTTATTTTCCTTTCGAGAGGAATTCCTGGAAGATCTTTGGGAAAGACATCTGAATATTTATTCACTACTGGGATTGATTCGAGATTGGGAGCCTCGGAACTAGAATATCTAACATGAACTAGATGATAAACACATCCCTTAGATATCATTTTCCTTTCTCGAATGTATAAAACAAGTTGACCCCTAAACACTGAAGTACTACCCCTCCACTCAACGCCGGGTTGATTCAGGAACTGAAATTGAACTATTCGATTTCTGCAGTTGACTGTGGCATAGCAAAAATAAAGCCAATATATGCTGAGAATGACATCAAAATTAGTCATCTTTAATTTGACTAAGTCTGCTGAAGTGAATTTCTAAAATATCATAATCGGACAGTTCATGTATACTCGCCAGGCTATGATGGCTTTACCCATTGAGGTAGAGACTGAGAAGGGATCTACTAGAATTTCGGGACTGATTTTGAAATCAATTGCTATATAAGGAGTAATAAAAGAAAAAGAAGCTCCTAGATCTAGCAAAACATAAATATGCATATGAATGATCTGTAACATACCAGTAACTACATCAAGAGAACTTTCTAATCGTGTCAAGTCTAAAGAGCATACAAATTATTTGGGCGTTGCCCGCTAGTAGCATTGGAAGTGGCACCCTGCTGATTTGGGTGACTGGACTGCACTGAAGAGTGATTCTGTTGACCCTGAGGACCTAGCTGCGGATAGTCTCTAACTCTATGGCCTGGCATGCCACAACCAAAACAAATTCCACTATCAGCTCTACAAATGCCCTGATGGTGCTTACCATAAGTTTGGCAAAGAGAATAGGTATGGGCACTGCTAACGTTGTCCTAGGTCTTAGAGTCTGGCGCTTTATCTTTGTTACCCACTCTGAACTTAGAAACTGGACCACTGGTTGTAGAGGGGGCTGGAAATGATGACTTAGGAAAAAACTGGAAATGGTTTCCTCCTTCTGACTTAGGCTTAGCGAAGTTGAAACTACCTATCTTCGCTCTCTTATTATGTTTCTCCCTCTGCTTAATATTCTACTCCTCTATCTGCTGAGCATGGTTCATAATTCTAGCTAAGGTCATGTCACTGTTTAGCATGGCGGATCTGCATTCATTAACCACGCTATCATTCACCCCTGAAGCGAATTTACTTATCTTGGATCTACTTTTTGCAACCACATGAGGAGCATACCTAGCTAATTGAGTAAACTTAAAAGAATACTATTTCACTGTTATATTGCCCTGCCTGAGGTTGATCAACTCTATCACCTTGGGTTCTCTAAGCTCTTAGGGAAAGAATCAGTCTAAGAATGCAGTGACAAACTCCTCCCACTCTATAGGACCTGTATCATCTGATATTTTGGACTTTCACTATTTGAACCAAGCATGAGCCACATCCTACAACTGGTATACAGCTAGCTCAGCACTTTCAGTAGTAGTCACCCCTATGGCGTCAGTTACTTTTTGAACTTGATCTAAGAATTCCTGAAGTTCCTCATCTACCATAGACCAAAGAAAGGTTGGAGAATTCATTTGGGTAAAGTCCCAAATCCTTACTACAGCTGAGTTGGACACTAGGTTGGCCGTTCAGTATGAGCAGCAACTGATTGAACAAAAGTAGTAAATATGGTCCTGAACTCCACATGAGAAACATGATTGCCGAAAGGTTCTTTAGGATAACGGGCTAACTGATTTCTTCTCTTAGAAGGCATATTCTGAAATAAAGAGAAGAAGCGGATTAGACTGAGAGACTGACTTGTGATTATGCTCACAGGCACAACATGATTACTAAAAGAAGGAAAACTATTCTTAAAATATCTCTTAGCCTCTTGCACATAAATGTGGTGCACAACACACCCATGTACAAGACTACTAAATGCGGCATTCAGACTTCATAGGACTCTATTGAACCTTAGGCTCTAATACTAAGTTTGTAACGACCCAATTTGCTGAACTGGAATGCTACACGATGCTCATGATCCAGAAGGACCACAAGCTAACCCATGACTAATATTGTACCTGTATACTCCATAAGATAACATAATAATGTGGAAACATACACTGAAAGGCCATAAGGTTCGATCATGAATATAACTGAATAATGTAACATCTGTGTGGGGTAATTGAATACCCAAAACAAAACTAAAGTCTAAAACATGATAGTCTATTTCTAATCTGTATCTAGTCTAAAAGCCTCTACTGTCTGAAGAATCTGAATATAGAGTTAAAGGGACATCTCCCCAACTAACTCCAAATAATAAGCTAATCGATGAGATACAAAAGAACCATTATGTCCTCGAAGGATGTGGACTCACTTCTATTCTGACTGTTGAATCTAGAATCCACTGCTGATCTGGAACTCGTGACTCTGAACCTATGGTGTAACATAAAAAAAATACCATAGCGCGAATGCGTCAGTATATATATACTGAGTATACATGTGAGGTAGGCTAAATGAAAGGGTTTACATCCATGCTAATGCTAACTGAATGTCTAACATAAATGTGAGAATGCATACATAATTACGTAACTATAACTGACAATGTGATTTCATGATTTCTGAGTTTGTTTACTAATAACGTGACATGCTAGTAACTAATATGACTGATAAAATGAAGGACTATATCTGAATAGTGCTAATAACATGGGTGAATAGATCTGAGTATAACTGATAACATGGGTGACTGTAGCTAACAGTCTTAAATCTGATGGAACTATCTGAGTTCCATACTGTATCTAAGTTGACTGTATCTAATAGTCCTAAAATCTGAAGAACTACCTGAGTTCTATTACTGAGACTGATTGACTATATTAGATAGTCCTAATTCTGTAACATAAAACTGTGGGAAGTAGTATCTAACCGACATGCCCCAAAGGTTCTATAATAGCTGAGCTGGGGTCTAATCTATGCCCTGATTAGAAGGGTGTCAATACCGTGCCATTGGTAAGGACAATATGTGAGTAACCTTCATATAACTGGTAACTAATGTGTGAGCAAAAGCTAACATATTTAATGCTTTTTAGCTCAAAATAATTGTGAATTCTTAAGCAACTCCTGTTGTTTTGATGTGTTTGCTCATGATATTGTAGTAAAAGACTGAAGGAATAGAAATAAATGCCAATGGAGCAAAAGAGTTGAAAATATGAGTAAAAGAGAAGAAAACATGGCTGACGATATCTGTGATAAGTCGTCAGCCTTGTGATAGACTGTCAGAAGTAGCGTCATCCTTAACTAGGGAATTGAAGCTGAGAAGCAGTTCTGACGACGTCTGTGATGTGGCATCAATAGGGTGATAAGGAATCAAGAATGGTGTTCGCCTTAAGCAAAAAATTAGTGATAAGAGAAGACATCTGACGACATTGGTGATACGCCGTCAGATCCTTGACACGGCGTCAGAGTCATCGTCAACCTAAGGCAGAGAATTAAAGAAACTAGAGCAAGTCTAACACCATCCGTGATAGGGCATCAAACTCTTAACGCAGCGTCATCTTGGGCGTCACCTAATCCGAGAATTAATTAAATTTGTTATTTTATTTCCTTAATTAGGCTTTAGTATAAATAGCATCTTTTAGGGTTTATTCAGGTAGTTCTTTTTTTTTAGTTTTTGGGGAGTTTTATTTTCTTCGACACTTATCAACTATATGTGGATTCCTATTTTTGGGATTAAATTGATGAAACTACTTGTTGCTTTTCATCCGTTCATAAGTTTATCCTTATTATCATGAATTCAACTTCGTATTTCGTTCATGTGTTGACCTTTATTATGTGAAATATTCCATGCTCTCCAAGTATTTGCTAAAATGCCTATGTGAAGTAGATAGTGAAATCATAACATGTCATTATGTGGTCCCAAATCATGTACAAGCTTATGCCTTACAAGTGTTTGATGAAATGTCTCTATGGATGAATTATGAACAAGTGAAAATTGTCATATTATTCAAGATCATGTAATGCTTTACTATTTATGCTATCGAGTCCTGGGGTATTTAATACCCGACAATTTCGCTATTTACCTCGAGCCAGTGTCAGTTACAGAATAGTCTCAGTCTTGTCACAATTAGAACTACTCTCAATCAGTTACAGAACTCAGTAGAACTCAACCAGTTATTGAACTTAGGAAAACTTAGTAATCTCAGTATCAGTTCAGTTCAGCATACTCAATTCAGTGTCTTCCAATTAGGAGTAGAATTCAGCACCGAGTGAACCCAAGGATGGGTGCTCACCTGTCAGTAGAGGGTATGATCCTTAGAAGCAATCCTTGCATTCCAAAACTACGTATCCAACATAGGTTGAGACATCAAACCTGGAAGTTGAGGGTTGATGAGGTGTTGTAACCTGCCAGATAAGGGTTCCACCATTCTCTTTAGAGTACCTACCAGATAAGGGTAACTCTCAGCCTATCTTTACCCATGGCACAGTACTAACACCCTTCTAATTGGGTTTGTAGATTGGACCCCAACTAAGTTATCTTATCTTATTTGGGGCATGTCAGTTAGATAATTACCACCTGCAGTTTCAATCTCAGTCTTCATAATAGAACTCAGTTCAGTTCTACAGAATTAGGATTGTCAGATACATTCAATCAGTATCAGTAACTCAGATTAACAATTACTCAGTTATCAGAATTTAGTACTTAGCTTTAGAGAAGCTCAGTTGCAATATATATGTATGCACAATATTGCATACCCAGTATTTACAGTAGTTTTAGTTACTCATGTACTTTTATGTTCAGTTTCTCTTTATTATTTAGTCAATTATTATTCATGCATATGAGCCCTTGCATTCAGATTTACCTCATCTAGCATACCAGTACATTCCATGTACTGACGCATACTCTTTTTTTATGCTATGATGTCTCATATCATAGGTTTGGACGCTCAGGTTCCTGACCACGCATAGAAAGGTTTAGATTTAGCCAGCCATAGATTTAGTAGTGAGTCCTCATTAGTAGATGATATTCTTTTATTTCATTATTATAGTAGACTCAGTATTTCAGTAGATGGAGTTAGTTGGGGGATTGTCCCATCAACTCTACTTTCAAATAGTTTCAGATTATAGGCTTTTCAGACTAGTTTTTAGACAGTTTTTAGTTTTACATATTGTTATTTTAGTTGATATATTTTATGAGTATTTCAAATATTTTGAACCTTATGGAATTTTTGCCTATTATTCTTTATTTATTTCATTATATTTATTCAGTGCTCATAGTAGATATCAGTCATGGGTTAGCTTGTGGTCCTTCAGGGTTGTAAGCACCGTGTAGCATCCGAGGTACAAACTCCGGGCTTTACAAACTTGGTATCAGAGCAAAACGTTCAGCAGTGTCATAGGAAATATGAAAGTTGCATTGCATAAAGTCTTATGCATAGGTGTGTAGCGCGCCACACTTATGGATAGGAGGCTATGAGATGTTTTTGGAAAAGTTCCCTTCTTTTAGCATTCATGTCGTGCGAGTAAGCGTGAGCTCAAGTTAAAATCTCAGTCTAATCTATTTCTTCCTTTTGTTTACAAAACATACCTTCCAAAAGTACTAACAAAAGAAAGACCAAAAATCAGTCAGCCCTCAGTTTGTTCAGGTAGATCCCCTGGACGAGCACATCTCTCATGCAGAATTCAGAGTTGCATTCACTACTCTGGACAATTTAGTCATAGCTCATAATGAATGGCCAGCTTCTATTCTACCCAACCCAATGGCCAGTACTGCTGCAGCCAGGATTTGGGACTTCAGCCGAATGAATCCTCCCCTATTCTCAGGATCTAAGTTAAAAAAAGAACCACAGAAGTTTCTTGAACAGGTTCAGAAAGTCACAGATATAATGGGAGTGACTTCCAGTAAGAGTGCTGAGTTAGCTACCTTTCAGCTATAAGATAAATCTCATATGTGGTTTAAGAAGTGAAAGGTAGACAGGGGCACAAATGCAAAGCCCATAGAGTGGGAAGAGGTTGCTACTATAATCCTAGATATATTCTTTCCTTAAGAGCTGAGAGAAGGCAAGGTGTTAGAGTTTATCAACCTTAGGAAAGAAAGTATGAGTGTGAAAGGGTATTTTCTTAAGTTTACTCAGTTAGATAGGTATGCTCCCCATGTAGTGGCAGAAAGTAGGTCCAGAATTAGCAAGTTCTTGTCAGGGGTATCAGATTATGTGTTGAAGGAATGCAAAACAGTGATGTTGATTAAGCAGATGGACATATCTAGAGTCATAGTCTATGCTCAGCAGATATAAGAGGCTAATATTAGAGCGGGAGAAAGAATAAGAGAGCTAGAATAGGTAGCTTTAATTTTAATCAGCCTAAGTTAGAGGGCGGTAACTGTTCCTAATTTCACCCAAAGTCTTTAGTTCTAGTTCCATCCTCAGCAACTGCTCCAGTTCCTAAGTTTAGAAAGGATTACAAAGATAGGGCGCCAGGATCTAAATCTCAGGGTAGTGTTAGTAGTGCTCGAAAAAATTCTCTATGTCAAACGTATGGCAAAAACCATAAGGGTGTCTGCAGAGCTGGCATTGATTCTTGTTTCGGGTGTGGCAGGCCAAGCCACAGAGTCAGAAATTGTCCTCAATAAGGTTCTTAAGGTCAGTATAATCGTCTTTCAGCTCAGTCCGATCACCCGAATCAGCAAGGTGCCACTTCTAGTGCCACTAGTGGGAAACGTCCAAACAAGCTCTATGCACGTCAGCCTAGACAAGATTAGGAAAGTTCTCCTGACATGGTCATTGGTACATTACAGATCTTCTATTTACATATTTATACCTTATTAGATCCAGGAGCTTCTCTGTCTTTCCTAACTCCTTACATAGCAGTCAATTTAAAGTCAAACCAGAAGTCTTAATAGAACCGTTCTCAGTCTTTACCCCAGTAGGTCAGTCTATCATAGCTCAGCGAGTATAAAAGGATCTATCTAATTATGATATCTCAAAAAGTCACTTTAGTAGACTTAATAGAATTAGAGATGACAAATCTTGACATTACTCTCAGCATGGATTGGCTCTATTCATGCTATGCCTCAGTTGATTGTAGAAATAGAATTGTTCATCTTCAGTTTCCAAATAAACCAGCTCTTGAATGGAGGGGTAGTACCACAGCACTTAAGGGTCAGTTGATTTCTTACCATAGAGCAAGAAAAATGATATCCAAGAGATGTGTCTATCATCTTTTGTGAGTTAATGACTCTAGTTCAGTGAATCCCATTCTTAAGTCAGTTCTATTAGTAAATGAATTCTCAGATGTATTTCCTGAAGATCTTCCTAGAGTTTCTCCCAGAAGGGAAATAGACTTTGGAATAGACCTTCTTCCAGATACTCATCCCGTATCTATTCCGCCATACAAAATAGATCTAGCAGAACTTCAAGAATTAAAAAAATAGTTAAAGGATCTCATAGATAAGGTATTCATTAGACCCAGCATTTCCCCGTGAGGCGCACCAGTCTTATTCGTGTGTAAGAAAGATGGTTCCCTCAGAATGTGTATACACTACCGTCAGCTGAACAAAGTCACCATCAATAATAAATACCCACTTCCTAGAATTGATGTCTTATTTGACCAAATTCAGGGTGCTAGTGACTTTTCTAAGATAGACCTCAGATTAGGCTATCATCAGCTCAGAGTCAGAGATTGTGACATTCCAAAAATAGTTTTTTGAACCTAGTATGGTCACTTTAATTTTTTAGTCATGTCCTTTGGCCTTACTAATGCCCCAAGAACTTTCATGGACTTGATGAACCGAGTGTTCAAGCAGTACTTGTACATGTTCATTACAGTCTTCATTGATGACAATCTTGTCTATTCTCATAGCAAGAATGATTACGCATACCACCTCAGAATTATCTTCAGACTCTCAGAACTCATCAGTTATTCATTAAATTCAGTAAGTGTGAATTTTGGCTAAGGTCAGAATCTTTCCTTACTCATATTATTTTCAGTGATGGCATTAGAGTTGATCTTCAAAAGGCCAAAGCGGTGAGAAATTGGCCTAGACCCATTTCTCCATCAAATATTAAGAGTTTCTTGGGTTTAGTTGGATATTACCATTAGTTTGTTAAAGATTTTTATTCTATTACATCCCCCATGTACAGATTGACTCAGAAAAAAAGTCAAGTTTCAGTGGTCAGATTCCTGTGAGAAGAGTTTACAAGAGTTGAAGACTCGACTCACCTCAGCCTCATTTTTACTCTACCAAATGGTTCAGATGGGTTTGTTGTGTATTCTGATGCATCCATAGTAGGTTTGGGTTGTGTCCTCAAGTAGAGAGGTAGGGTCGTAGCCTACGCCTCTAGAAAACTTAATCCCCATGAGAAGAATTACCCTACTCATGATCTTGAGTTAGCAGCCATAGAATTTGCCCAAAATATTTGAAGGCACTTCTTATATGGGGTGTATGTAGATGTGTTCACAAATCACAAGAGCCTTCAGTATGTCTTTTCTCAGAAAGATTTGAATTTACGTTAGAGAAGGTGGTTAGAGTTATTGAAAGAATATGATATGAGTGTTCTGTATCCTCCGGGCATGGCTAATATAGTGACTAATGCTTTCAGTAACCTATCTATGGGTAGTGTTTCTCATGTTGAGGATGGTAAGAAGAAGTTACCTCAAGAATTTCATCAGCTTATCCGACTAGGTGTCTGCTTAGTAGATTCAGCAGAAGGGTGTATTGGTGCAGAGTAGCTCAGAATCATCTCTAGTTTCTGAGGTAAAGGAAAAATAGGATACAAATCCCAGTCTAGTTAAGTGGAAAGAATCAGTCAGAGATGAAAAAGTAAAGGTTTTCTCCCAAGGGAGAGATAGTGCTTTGTGTTGCCAGGGTCGGCTATGTGTGCTAGGTGTAGATGACTTAAGGCAACAAATTCATGCAAAAGCACATGGTGCGCGTTACTTGATATATCCAAGGGCCACTAAGATGTACCATAATTTATGGGAGATCTACTGGTGGAGTGGGGTGAAGAGGAATATTGCAGAATTTATAGCTAAGCGTTCTACATGTCAGCAAGTTAAGATTGAGCAACAGAAGCCTAGTGGTTCCATACAGTTGTCTGTATTCCCACATGGAAATGTGAAGAAGTGAACATGGACAGTGTGATGGGTTTAATCGTACTCATCATCAGCATAATTCTATATGGGTTATCGTAGACAAGATGACCAAATTAGCTCATTTTTTGCTAGTCCATACCTCCTATTCAGCTAGGACTACGCCAAACTCTATATCAGAGAGTTGGTTAGGTTACACGTAATCCAGTATCTATTATCTCAGATAGATGTACCCAGTTCACCTTTCATTTCTGGAAAGCATTCCAAAAGGGTCTTGGTACCTAAGTTCATATAGTACAGCCTTCCACCCTCTGACAGATGGTCAAGCAGAAAGGACCATTCAGACTGTAGAAGATATGCTGAGAGCATACATTGTCGATTTTAAGGGTAGTTAAGATGACCACTTCCCTTTGATCAAATTCAAATATAATAAACTCTATCATTCTAATATTCAAATGGCTCCGTTTGAAGCTCTCTATGAAAGGATATGTAGATCTCCAATTGGTTGGTTGAATGTAGGTGAGGCCGCAGTAGTAGGGCCTAATCTAGTGTGATGCCTTAAAGAAGGTTCAGTTAATTAGAGAAAGGCTTAAGGCTACCCAAAGCCGACAGAAATCCTATACAGATGTGAGAATATAAGATCTCAAGTTTGAGATCGGTGATTTTGTGTTCTTGAAAATTTCTCCCATGAAGGGGGTAAAGAGGTTCGAAAATAAAAGAAATATCATCCCCCAATATGTCAGTCCTTATAGAATTCTCAACCATTTAGAAAAGGTAGCTTATGAGCTTGAGTTGCCGTCAGGCCTAGCTTCAATATATCCAATATTTCACATCTCCTTGCTAAAGAAATACATTGGTGAGCCAGCAGTCATAGTTCCTTTAGAGGATGTACAAATTCAGAATGATCTCTCTTTCAAAGAAATTCCAGTCCAGATCCTCAATCATCAGATTCGTAGACTGAGGAACAAAGAAGTTCCCTTAGTCAAAGTTATTTGGCGAAATTAGTTCGTTGAGGGAGCTACTTGGGAAGTAGAAGGAGAAATGAGGACCAAGTATCCTCACCTCTTCTCTACAACCTTAGATTCAGGTTAAGGTAATAGTTTACTTAGTTCCATATTTATATATTATTATAAATATTGGTATCCATTACCATTGCATATTCAATCATGCATTCATGAATCAATTTAGACATGTACTCATGCACTAGATATGCGTGTTCCATATGAAAATTCAGCTTACCAGTAGCTTCAATCATGTATTCCAGCATCAGATATGCATATTCAATATACGGACTCATTTTATCAATAGTTCAGTCATGTAGTCATGTTTCAGTATGCATATTCAGTGTGTCAGCTCAGTCTATCAGCGTTTCTCTGCTTAATCAGTCTCATTCGAGGATGAATATTCCCAAAGGAGAGATATTATAATACCCCGTATTTCCATAGCGTAGATTAACTCTTAGTCCATGAGTTATCTAATATAAAATTTTTGAACTACTCACTATTTTTTAGTTTATAGCCTGTCATTGCATACGAAATTCAGTTAGCTTTCCAATGACATAAAGTTTACCTAAATCCGATAACCGACTAAAAAGTTATGGCTATTTTAAGTTTCAATTGTAAAACACTGTCATTTAGTCCAATAGCATGTCACGGAGTATGTCAAAATGGTAATTGTCAGTTTTCAGTGTTACTCCGCGATATTTGCGTGTCGTGCCACCAACCATTTTCACAATTGTCCTTTTTTTGTGTTCCAACACGATGTCACTGCGTCACAGAGTGCTTCCAAGTATGTGGCAGCATGATACCACCGCGTCACACCACCATGCATTTTTCCAATTGAAAATTTTCAATAACATGGCGCGATAGTGCCGCGTCACGCCAGATTCCCATTTCAGAAAAATTCAACGAAAATTAAAAGTTTTACCCAGGTTTAAATAGGATTTTTCCCATGATTTTAACACGTCTAGGTTTGGGATTTAATCCCTAAAATGTTTTAAAGGTCATCCTTATTCAATTTTTCCCCAAAGCAAAGCATTCTCTCTCAAGGAAACAAACCCTAGCTTCAAGAATCAATGTCAAAACTCAAGAACTTCTCCAAGACTTCCAGAACTAATACACCAATGTATGTTAGGTGTTCATTTATGGGTTCCATTCACCGATTGAGTCCAAGAATCCATTTTTAAAACTTTAAGATTTATGATTTATGATTTCCATGCTTAGAGTTGAAAGTATGTAAGTTCATGATAGAAATTGGGATCCAAATCATGTTTAATTATAAGTTTCCATGAAATTAAGATAGTTGTGTGATGGATTGTATGAATTGCATGCTAAAATCTTGAAATTGAAATTAAGTAGTTAGTTATGATGCTCATGTGTTGACCTTTATCATGTGAAATATTCCAGGCTCCTCAAGTGTTTTCTAAAATACCTATGTGAAGTAGATAGTGAAGTCATAACATGTCTTTATATGGTCCCAAAAAATGTACAAGCTTATGCGTTACAAGTGTTTGATAAAATGTCTCTATAGATGAATTATGAACAAGTGAATATTATTATGTTATTCAAGATCATGTGATGTTTTACTTTTCATGCTATCGAGTCCAGGAGGTATTTCATACCCAATAATTTAGTTGTTTACCTATATCCAGTGTCAGTTATAGAATAGTATCAGTCTTGTCACGATCAGTACTACTTAGTCAGTGATAGAACTCAGCAGTAATCAGTCAGTTATCGAACTCAAGAAAACTCAGTAATCTTAGTATCAGTTCTGTCCAGTTTAGCATACTCAATTTCTTGTCTTTCAGTTGGGAGTAGGATTCAGCACCGTGTGAACCCAAGGATGGGGGCTCACCTATCAATAGAAGGTGTAATCCGTAGAAGCAATCCTTATATCCAGAACTACGTAGCCAGCACTGGTTGAGTCATCAAACCTACCAATTGAGGGCTGATGGGGTGTTATAACCTGCCAAATAAGGGTTCAACCATTCTCGTTAGAGTACCTACCAGATAAAGGTAACTCTCAACCTGTCTTTACCCTTAGCACGGTACTGACACCCTTTCAATTGGGGTTACAGATTGGACCCCAACTAAGTTATCTTATCTTATTTGTGGCATGTCAGTTAGATGATTACGTCCCACAATTTCAGTCACAGTCTTAAGAATAGAACTCAGTTCAGTTCTACAGAATCAAGACTGTAAGGTACAGTCAATCAGTATAAGTAACTTAGATTATCAGTTACTCAGTTACTAGAATTCAGTACTTAGCTTTAGATAAGCTCAATTACAATATATATGTATGCATAGTATTTCATACCTAGTATTTACAGCAGTTTCAGTTACTCACGTACACTCATGTTCATTTTCTCTACATAATTTAGTCAGTTATTATTCATGCATATGAACCCTTGCATTCAGCTTTACCTCATCTATTATACTAGTACATTCCACGTACTGACGCATACTCTTTTTTATGCTATGACGTCTAATATCTTAGGTTTGGATGCTCAGGTTCCCAATCGCACATAGATAGGTTCAGATTCAGCCAACAGTAGATTTAGCAGTGAGTCCTCATCAGTAGAGGATATTCTTTTATTTCATTATTACAGTAGACTCAGTATTTTAGTAGATAGAGTTGGTTGAGGGATTGACCCATCAACTCCATTTTCAGACTGTTTCAGATTAGAGGCTTTTTAGACTAGTTTTCAGACAGTTTTCAATTTTACAAATCGTTATTCCAGTTAATACATTTTATTTGTATTTCAGATATTTTGAACTTTATGGCATTTTATCCTATTATTTCATATTTATTTCAGTATATTTATTCAGTGCTCATAGCAGATATCAGTCATGGGTTAGCATGTGATACTTCTGGATCATAAGCACCATGGAGCACCCGGGGTACAGATTCGGGGCGTTACATGTACTTATCCATTTGGACAGGATGAATAATGAATACCTATGGTGGCACATTGTTTATGGAACTAGGGTACACTAAACACTCACTCCTCGGTGCTAGGTATGACTCTTAATCATACTATTACTCGTAAATACAAAAGAAATTCACCATAAAATAAGAATATGACATGATAAGTATGAAAAACCACAATATGCTTCTATTTCTATTGCATAACCATAAATACAAATGTGAAATTCTGAATTTGATATCATAAGTCTGAATTTTTTGTAAACTGAGTAAATCATGCTAAAACCATATACATTTACCAACTTACGGTATTTCACTGTCATGAACACCAAAAATACAATTTATGAGATTAACCATACGAGTAAAAACATGATTAAATAAGGATTTTTCATAATAAATACAATTTCATTTACAAGAGAGCATCATAGTTTAAAATCATGTAGAGGTGGCATGAAAACTATTAAGCAAATCTAAAAAATCTCCTATAAAAATGAAGTTTTATGGGAACAAGGGTGAAAGTAATCCCTTGTTCTAACCCCACATACATGAACTTCTTGATTTCTTGAAGGAAACTTTAAGTTTCGAGGCCTTGAAAGTTGAACTTTGAGAAAAAACCTAATTTCATTTCTTTAGAGAGATAGGAGAAATAGAAAAGAAAACTTGATAAATTCTAATTAAATTATGTTTATAGAGTGATTTAAGTTGTGGGGAAGGGTTTTGAGGTAAGGAATGGACTAAACTACCCTTAAGAAACTTGGTAGACAACCCATTAACCCATTGATAGCTTGTCAATTTAGGTGGTCAATCTTTGTGTAATTTTGATTTTTATTGGGTAAGGTTGGAAACTTCAATTGATGGCTCATCAAATCAGGTCATCAATCTTTGGCAGATAGATACCCTCAGGTGAAATGAACATAACTTTCTACTCCAATATCGAATTAAGGTGAAATCAGATACTTGGAAAGAGAACTCGAGTGTCTTTCATTTGGTAGGTCTTGAGCTCCAAAAATCTAAACATTATAAAATTTATACTAATTTAATGTTGACACTTGTAGGATCAAATATTAAAACTCAATCGACAACAAATGCTCTCAACTCAACTTTACAATAATTATTTTTGTACCTTAACATAGTGATTTTCCTAAAATTCTCCTTATCATATTTCTAATAACAATCGAGGGAAAGAAATTTGGGCATGACTTAAGTATGGAATTTGAATAAGGAATCGCAACATGGCTAAAACTTTATTACAAGGGATATAGGCATATGCCTTAGTCGATGAAACTATTAACTTTCAAGCTTAAGAACACTTCTCAACAATACTTTTCCACATTAATACTAACCTTCATTTGATGCAACTTATGATCTTCACATGGTTACATATGGTTACCCCCACCAAAGTCTAGGTCAAACTACATACTCTCATTACGCTCTACCCTAATTTGGAGTCACAAAGTACTACACATGACACAATAATACTAGTCTAAACTATGGGATTCAATATCCTATGTCTTTTTAGGGACCTGGCCTCAAGGATAATACTCCTTACAACTTAAACACTAACTCTAACCTTTAATTAGGAGGTCACAAGTGCATAATGTACTCGTCAACTTGTATACCAACATGAAATTCAAGCAGATCATTATAACCACATATGAACTTCTAGAAAACCAACCCATCTAAGAATATTTTTCTATATTCTCTAATACCTCTATCAATAACAATTTCATAAATTATCTCCACAAAGGCACACCAAAAGTTCTCAACTAACTATTGCATATACCAAGGCTTTGCCTTGATCTTTCTCCATATTTATAACCTTAGATAAAACAAGAATACAATAATTTTTCCTAATAATGAACATCTATCATATCCCGTATAAACTAGTGTTAATTCATTTTCATCAACACTATACTAACATAAGTAGAGTCACTGAAGTGATATAACATAAGGACTAAAGCATGAAAGAATACTAAACATGACTCTGATGTTTAACTGAGGATTGAGGAATAGAGCATCATAGGCATGGATTTTTTAAAGAGATCTAAACTGAGGACATATATGACATAATGTGATTTCACTAGTCATTAAGGGTGTACCATGAGATCAAAAAATTGAGCATGCTATGAAACATAGGTTTATACTTATCTTATAATTAACATCATACTGGAATTCATAGATTTATAGAGGGTGACTAGGATCACGAAGTGAAGCTATTAGTTCTTTTACTAGTAGCCGAGAATGAACATGAATATGTATGAAGTATATAAGCATTAGTAATGGGTGTGATCTATCATACAAGACATGGATAGGGTGTCATGATGACTAAAATCCAAGGAATACACTAGAGTAGGAATGAATCAGTCCCTCATCATAACTCTTATTGACATGTATCACAATAAAATTCACAAAACTTAATTTAGTTTTTCACCCTATCATCTCTCCTTTAGATTAAAGCCGAAATTTTAAGGTATGGTCTTATTCCATATCCTAAACACTGAGCCGTAATTCCCTTACTTTAACAGTCCACATGAGTGCCCAACTCAAGAAAATAAACTATACATGGGAAAATACTAACCTCATCTTTGGATACTTCTTTAGTATATACCACCCTTAACTCTCTATATCTACAATTATCATCATCATATACTTACACTCTTCTCGACAAAATACCTGCTCCAGTAAACACATAATCTGCCCTTTTTTCTTATTTTACTAATATCACACCTCTAAGTTCATATTTTTTCCTAATCCATGAGAATTAAAACTATATCAAGAGACTCAACATCGACTATCTATAACTCCTTAATTTTAGCTATTAAGAACACCATAAACTATATAAATACCCTTCTTAACACGTAGCAACTCAAGGGTACTATCTAATCACATGACACTTAATAATCTTAGAAAATCATGAAGCCACATATTACCTTGAGTACACCTATATATCATACCTACACCATCATACTTAATTGAGAATGAATGAACTTAAATTCTTGCATACATTATATTAAACCTACTAGCTCATATAACACCCCAAAATTAGGCTCGATACGTCACACGGTGCTTAGGATCACGAGTGATCCCAAGCTAACCCTTATACTAGCATAACTCATGAGCAACTGAATAAAATACATAAATCTGAAAAAAATGTGGAAGATAAATATAACGCCCCAAAATCTCATCCTAAGACGTCACACATACTTAAGGCTACAATTAATCCCAAGCTAACCCTATGAGCCTGCTACTAAGTCTAGAACTCACTTTGAAACAAATGAATTAAGTAGTAAATCTATATCATGACAAATTTGGGCTAAAGTAACTTTAAAATATCATTTCGATAACAAATACAGAAAATGTAGAACCTCCAATTGATAGTCTGATAAGCCTCTACTTACTAAAGAACTAGAGAGTCATTGGGATAAAACCCCAATTGACTCGAGCTGAATTAAAAATAATAAATGACTACTATCAAGACTGAAAATCAGATAAAAAGTTCCTCGAACCATGAGGACTCACCAACTGTAGAAGTGTAGATAAAGGTACTCGAAGATCATTGTCGCTATTAGGACTAAGAACCTGAACCTACATTATGAAACAAAGTAGCACATAGACATATATGTGGATCAGTACTCTGAGGATGTAATGAGTATATGGGGGTGTATGCAATAAGTAAACATTATCATTACTCTTTATAAAACCATGCACGCTAATATAAATGACTCACTTAGCTTGAATAAATCTGAAATCTCATAAATCATGAATAATAAAATATGTAGCATAAATCTCATGAGTCATTATACTTAGTTCTAAAATTTATATTGCCCTCTTATTCTCAAAGCTTGTAGAAAAAGGAATATTAAAACAATAACTTTCAAAACTTATGCTTTTATCTTGGGGAGAATAAGACTTTGGGAACTCAAGGACTTGGGAACTTTAGGACTATAAAGATTTGGAGACTGGGAGACTTGGAGACTTGGAGACTTGGAGACTCTGGGAAGTTGGGAGTTTTTTCTAACTAACATAAACCATGTTAGCTAACATGGATTCAAACGTCTTTCCTAAATTGGAGATCTTTTCTACCCTTGCCATCAGAATAGAAGCTTAACTTTATTGATCACTATCCTAGCCCACTTGGGGTAAATCATAATCCTATGGTGGCTCGTAGTTTTTGGGAATAAGACCTTGGAATCAAACCTAACTTAGTGCTAAATACTATTCCCATACTTAGGCTCAGAACTTCTAGGAAATCCACCTTAAAATAGTACAAAGATGTATTGAGGAAGACAATTATACTTCTTTTTGCTTTATATCATAAATACTGTGGATTCCTATTTTAGCTTAGGATTCAAAGATCAACTTTCTTTCTTGAAACTTGGTAAACAATCATAAAGGAGTCTTAAAATCTTGATCTTCTTAAAATATCAAGGCTAAATCTTAGGGCTTAAATCCCATGTTTCAAACTTATGTTAAAACACCAAAAGGTTCATGCTTGATAATGTAATTATTGGTAAATCAACTCAAAATCTGGAAAAATATGATCATGTGCATAAATATTCAAAAGTAGATATGTAACTCAGTATCTAAATCACTTAAGGTCTCAAAATCATGCAATTAGAAACATGGGATATAAACCCTAACTTAAATTTCATGGAAATTATATCAAAATTCAGAAATTTGTAACTTTAAGTAAGTTTTTGGACACAAGAACGAAAGAATTATTCTTGTTAAAACCCCACATACCTTATTTGGCTTGATTCGATGGAATAAGTTGACTTTTGAAGCCTTTTGAATATTCTTGGAGGCTTTTCTTGAAGGTTCTTGAATGGTGATACTTGATTCTTGAGTTTTCTTAGAGAAGGGTTTGTATCTAGTTCTTAGGGATTAATCTTCAAAGAAACCCTAATTTAATGTTATAGATGAATATGATGTTATGAGCTTTGATATGATGTAATTGGGTGTTAAAAAGAGTGAAAAAAGACCCAGAAGCCCTTTTAAAAATGTCTTTAAATCGCTGAACGAAAGTTGCGATGGCTTGGGCGATGGTCCATCTCAGGCTCGACGGTCCGTTGGCCTACCCAACGCACTTGGGCTAGAATAGGGACTTACTGCCTTAGTTGCAATGGCTTGGGCGATGGTCCATCGCTGACTCGATGGTCCATCGACCCTCCCATCACACTTTGGCCTGAATTACCATGTCTTGCATGATGGCTCATCACTGGAGCGACGGTCTATCAGCCTGATCGTCACTCTGGGACAGTTTGGACAGCTCTCGGAAAGCTAATTCAATTTTTCACATGATAAAAAGTCAAAATTAGGGAAATTCTATCAGATTTAAACATTATTCACTTAGGAAGTTATCCCTTAATCTTCTGGAGACTAAATTAAACTTAAAAAAAGTTCAGGGTATTACAATAATTCTTTTCTGAACTTGTTCAATACAAAAATTTATTGAGATGATTACAACTCTTCTAATATAAAATAAAACTAAAACTGAATTCATCAACTATACTTACGGTCTATGAAGCTTCTACTATACTGACTATACGTAGCTGGGACGCTACTCCAACTACCGCTAGTCAATACACTTGAGTAAGGAAATAAAGTACATGAATATATCTAACTGAAGTCCTCAAAGTAAGAGAGTTCATAATCTGATAAATAAAATCTGCAACTGTCTGAATGTGATCTATGTGGACTAGAACTGAACTGGTACCTACATTACTAAACAATGTAGCACGTAAACATATATTTGGATTAGTACTTTTGGAGTGTACTGAGCATATGGAGGTGAATACATAAGTAAAACTATAATGCAATATTCAAATAAACTTTCAAACTGTATGCTAAATGTGAATGACTCACCTTGGCTTGAATAATCAAAACTATAAAATCATAAATCATGAGCAGTAAGGTATAGAGGTAAAACTATGAGCCATCACACTTAATTCTAAAAAAATTGTAGACTTATTCTATTTTCAAATCATACTGTCTAAGTGTAAGAAGGACTCAACTTTATCAATCTTAAAACTTAAAGCTGAAATCTTAGGTAAAACAATATCTGATTAAATTTGTGAGCCCTTACACTTAGTTTCTAAAAACTATTCTATTATTATATTTTAGGAATTAGGGACTTTGGGAGGTTATTCTAATCAACATAAATCATGTGAGATGTCATGAAGTCCAACGTCTCTTACCCACGTTGGTAGTGTTGTTCTACCTTGGCCATTGAAATAGAACCTAGCTAGAGTGATCACTATACTGAACCCACTATGGGTATTAAAGCCTATGGTGGCACGTAGTCTGGGGCATGAGACCTTGGAATCATACTCAACTTGGTGCTAAATACTACTCCCATACTTATAGCTTAGAACTTTAGGAAATCCACCTTAAAACAAGTATAAGGGTTCACAATAAAAACATTTATATATCTGTCTATTTTAAACTGTAAATCAAAGCTAACTGTATGGATTCCATATCTTAGCTAAGTATCAAAATATTAATTCTCTCTTTAAAATTTTGAATACTTGCTTATCAAAACATGCTTAAAACATAATCTTCTTGAAATATCAAAACTCATCTTGGGTTTAAGGAAAGAATATGTACTTAAATGTTCAGAATTTCATAGCTTCATTCTCAACAATCATCTTCTAATCATTCAAAAATATCAATTCACAATAGGAAAGTATAATTCGTAATAGAAATCTTCAAGTGAAAACATAAATAGTTGAGATAAACATGCACTCAATACTCAAATCACTTGTAAATTCGTAAACTCAAAACAAGAACCCTAATTTGCAAATCATGTAATCTTTAATTTAAAATCAAGTTTTGGTCAAAATGACGAAAGGAGTATCCTTTTTCTTAACCCTGCATACCTTAATAGACTTGGTTTGATGTAGAGAATTTGACTTTGAAACCCAACGAGATGATATTAAATGCTTTCTTGAGATTCTTAGATTATGATGCTAAATTCTTGGTTTCTTTCTTGAAGAGGATGACTTGAATTTGATGTTCTTGGGAACGTTCTTGAACTTCTTGGATTAGAAAGCTTAGATTCTTGCTTATCTTGAAAGAGTAATGGAGTTTTGAAGTTATTGGAAGAGGATCTTAAGAGAAAACCTTAATCTTGTTCTTGTGAATAAAAAGGATTAAGGATTTTCAAAACTGATTTATGATGGTTATGAACGTGATTTTGATGATTTAAGTCGTGGGTTTTGAGGTTAAAGACCAAAATACCCCTATGGGTTCAAATAGGAATTTTTGAATTTTTAAGGGTGATGACCTTGGCTGATAGGTCATCACATATGTGATAACGTATCACACCAGATCGTCACTCAGAGGCTGAATTTGTGAGTTGCTGGTCTTGGGTGACGACCTTGGCTGATAGGTAATCACATATGTGATGGCCTATCAGCCCAGTTCGTCACTTTGGAACTGAAATTAATGGCTTACTTTTTGGGCTGACAACATATGTGATGGCCTATCAGCTCAAGTCGTCACTTGTTGACAGACAGACATGCTAAAGTAAAATGAGTATAAATATTCGGTTTGATATCGGAATAAGGTGAAACCGAGTGCATTGGAAAGAAGACATAAAGAACTTTCATTTTATATATAGTAAGACACCTGAGTCAATATATGTTGGGATATACACTCGTTTAAAGTTAACCATAGCTGGAGCATTTATCAAAACTCTATCAATGGAAAAGTTCTCAACTCGTCTATGAGTTAGGAGGGTATTATGACCTCGATAAATATACGAAGTCATTCCCACATCATATATTCTCTAATCACACCTGTATACACATATAATAATTGGGTTCAAGTCCGTACGTATAGGAACAATGATTTAAATTCTAGCCCAAAAAAGGTGGGGTGTTACAGCTCACTTCTATATAACTATCATCACTATCACAAGAAATCATTATTTCCACCTTGATGATCAACAATTTTTCAAACTTAGTGTCTAGTACTAGATATAATTAACAACATAACATTTCATATTATTCTTGCTTGGCAGCTATAAAATAAAACATCAAGAAATACTAGTCCATTAAAACAGCATGATAGTAATAATTAATCCTAATCTTATGTTCTATCTAATAACAGCCATTATCATATCCTATTTTCACAAACAACTAGTACTTATCTGTCCATATATCTAAATTATATTCATACCTCAACCAATTTTCTTTTCACAATCATAAAGGAAAGCCTATATTAACAATACTTAACAACCTAATACTTTTATTAATGACCTATTTCTTCTAACACAATAAAAAACCATCAAGAACTCCTTTCCTACTACAAGCATTCCCCAAGGAACCATAACTAATAACTGATTCTCTACCTTTCATCATGAAATGTACACCATACTCACTATTCTTAGTTTAACATTCAAAGACATATCACATCAATCCTACGTTAATAACATACATAGATCTTTCAATATACTCTTAATAAATCTTTATCCTCTTCTTTCTTGTTACTACATTCTAAATTTATACTCCCAACTCTGATTTTGTTCTACTACTAATGAATCATAACACCTCTAAGTTACATTATCCCTCAAATAAAAACTCTATTTAATAATCTAGTACATACTATCTTCTCTCATAGGTGTTATCTGTAATAAAAGGTTAAAAAGGAATCTAAATATATATCATATATGTCTTAACTGCACAATTTATATGGATGGGAAGATAAGGTTTCAAATTAAAAGACTTAAAACACGCTAATGGTTTTCTCTCAATCCCTTTGTATGATTTCTAAAGTTTTTGATAGTCAATCTAAGAGCGTCATATCAGGATAAATTGAAATTTATATTTACTTTAACTTAAAGATAAGTAATAGGTGGAGGATTTTGAAGTAACACATGAATTGATATGATTTTCGAAGAGAACAACTTTACTGCATGATTTAGAGTATGAAAGAAGAGGAGCATTTCTAAATGCCTTTTACCCTCTCTAAGAAAGGTTCAGACGTCTTTGTATCATTGTGCAAGACTCTACTAAACATGGCTCCATAGATACCCTAGGACACTTAAACTTTATGCTCTACTATCAAGTTTGAAATTCCTCGAGACTACCCCCTGGATGTCACACGGTGCTTAGGACTACAAGTAATTTCAAGCAAACACATAGTATTGTCCTAATGCATGAGCAACTAATTAAACATGAATAAAAGCTAAAAAAAATGAGTGGAAGCATACTCATGAGATAATCTATTTTAATACATTTCTATTAAAAGTGCACAACTCTAACTATGGAACTGAATCCATAAACTTTGACAGGCTGTCTATGAATTCTTTACCAATACTAACCATGGTATCTGGGACATAACCCCCACTTATCCTTAATCAATACAAAGAAATTAAAATGAAATAGTAGAACTACAACTGAATTGAGTCCTCAAATAAAGAGAACGCATCACCAACTAGCTGGAAGCTACGAATAGCATGATCATGATTGTGTGAGCTACAACTAATACCAACATTATGAAACAATATAGCCACATGAACATATATATGGTTAGTATTTTTTAAATGTACTGAGTATATGAATGTGAATGCAATGAGTAAAAACTAATATAAATCTTAAGCTTAAAATTGAATGAATCATGAAAAAATCATATACATTTACCAACTTATGGTATTTCATGTGAAGAACACTAAAACTCACTTCATGAAATCAACCATACGTGTAAAAACATGAGTAAACCATGAATTTTCATAATAAATACAATTTTATTCATAAGAGAGAATCATATTTTCAAATCATGTAGAGTGGGTATGAACACTATTAAGCAAATTCATAAAATCATTTATAAAAGTAAAGTTTTTTGGGCACAACGGTGAAAGGAAATTCATGTTCAAACTAGTATTTTTAAAGGCAGAAGTGTAAGGCGAGGCATTATACTAGGTATGAAGTAAGGCATAAGCTCTGAGGAATTGGGGCATAATCTCCATAGATCCTTTAATTTTTAATATTTTATAAATTAATATAATCAGGAATAAATACTTTTTGAAAGAGATATCACCAAAGAAAAAAGGTAAACTAAATCAATATTATAAAAAATATTAGTGAAAAATGTATCTAAAACCAAGTCAAGAAAAGAATCTAACCAAAGCTACATAAAACAACTAATACAAAGCCAACTTTTATATTAGAAATTATTATATGTTCTCAAAAACACAAGTTTATATAAAAGAGTATATAATTAATCAACCCTAACCTTCCCGTAACTTGATCAATATATTTATGCACCCATATACCATATATTATATTTAAAAGAGTGCAAAAAATTAAATATTTTAAAAGTTCATCACTATGCGACTTGAAAAGAAATAAAAGAAAAGAAAGAAACTAGGAAGAAAAAAGTACATCTTGGACTTTCTTGAGTAACGACATCATCAATACCCACCGGCAAATACGTTTGAAATTATGAATTTTAAGTTTTTTTACTTTTTATTTGAGTATTTAAGTATTTTCCAATCATATATTTTAGTATTATTTTAGCTTGGAGATTTAATAAGAAAAAATCATTTTTCTTTGTAAAATTTCTAGGATTACGCCTTATTGCACCTCACACAATGCCTCACATTTTGGGGTATTCGCCTTTTGATACTTTTGACTTCCCAAAAGGCCTAAGGGACTTTTTGGCTAAGCCTTTCCTGAGAAGAGACTCAAGGTGTAATGACTCTTCAGGTTATTTACCATATTTTCACTTATTTTTTCCATTTGAGCTTATCCATAGTTTCCCCAAGTCATTTATGATTTATGGGGATCAACGATTTGATTACTGAGTAGTTCATTTGGTTTTAGAACCAATTCTCTATTTAGAAGTCTTTGCTATTTTCAAATGGCCACTGGGTGAAAACCTCAGTAAAACAATCTCGAATATAAATTTTGACTGCCTAAGCAGATTCGGAATATCAAATTTAGGCTAGGTAGACCTTTGGTTCAGGTCTCAATGCACTCGAGCTCATTTTGACCAATTGATTGGAAAGTTGAAAATTTAAACTCAAAGCACAATAGTGCAATATGGGACCCACTTAGGGTTTTGGTGTTGTTTTTGGACCAAAAGCACAATAGTGCAATATGGGTATCATTGGACTCATATTGATGAGTAGATTATTTTTTTGATACCACGATGGCATTTTGGGGATTGTGAAGTAAAGAAAAGCATATGGTGTATGATGTGAGGTTTTGTGGTTTAGCTTTGAGGTAGGCGACTATCTACTTTTCTTTATAGATGATGCGATATATATTGCGATTGAATTTTGGATATTAGGCTTGATTATAAGTAGAATAAATTAGCCCTGATTGTTGATGTTTAAGGATTAGATAAGGGTTTTGGACCCGTACGATGGTATGTTTATAACCCTTTAGAATCCCAGTTTAGATTAGTTTGTATCATGGATATCATATAATTCTAGGTTTAGGATGTGGTTTTAGAGTTGGAAACATGATTATTATACTTTAATTTTATAGGGATTGTGTGGTGGAATTAAAATCATGATTTGGGTAGAGTTGACTTAAATTCCTTATTTCTAGATTAAATTCCTATCTTAGGATTGTTTATGGCTTGCTTAAAATCTATAAGCTGAGCTAGATACCTTAGCCTAGATGGTACACATAGTGCCTAATTATGGAAATTGAGGATTAAAAGTGGGGCCGTTCGGCCCACTTAGGCCAAGACATGTGAAGCCTTGTGGACTTAGTTGCAGTTGTTAGGTATAGTTGAGACTAGTAAACCTTAGTATAAGGTTACTTCGTGACTTGGTAACTTGCAATGATGTTCCCCAAATTGTGACTTTAGAGTTATATCTATGACACTCCTCTTAGAAGTGATATTGGGCTCTCAGAGGTGATATTTCTCCTAGATTTGTTAATTGTCCTAAAGAGGTGCTATTTCCTCTTAGATATGATGTTGGACCTATAGAGATGCTATTCTATCTTAGATGTGATGTCGGGCCTCTAGAGATACAATCTTCCTTTAGTTATAATTATGGGACCAATAGAGAATATTTCTCTTAAATATGATAATTGTCCAAAAAAGGTGATATTCCTCATAGTCATAATGTATGACCTATTGATATGAGATATCTTATAGATGAATACATATTATTGATATTATTCCCCCTATGTGCAATATGATTGTATAATTATTAATATTATGCCTCCTAGATATGAGATGCCTTCTATATGAGAGATAATTATGTACTTATTGATATTATGACTCCTAGATGTGAGATGCCTCGTATATGTGAGATGATGATGTACTTATTGATATTATGCATCCTAGATGTAAGATTTCTCCTATATGTAAGATGATTAGAGATATGCTACGTCTTATAAATATGATTATCGATATGAGTTCTAGATATGTATAGGGTTCAAAAGCTGTGATTATTCCAAATATATTATTGGATCGAGTTCTATGTGATGATATTGGTAAGATATCAGGAAGTTTTTATCCTTGAAAATGATGCGGTTACGGTTTATGAATATATATATTTATGTTTGTATACACTTCTCTCCGGTATATGGCGGAGAAAGATGCGGTATAACCCAATTTATCCACTAATTAAATACTGCTGAAGGGATGTACAGATTTGGTACATTCATGATTATTATACCGGTAACTGATGTGATTCTAGCGGAAATAAGATCTTATGACTTTTCTTCCTACTTAAGGGTTAAGCTATGTGGTAGCTATTTGTCTACTAGGTGACTATAGCACTTGGTGGCTAGGAATCTAATATATTAGTTAAAGAATCTTACTTAGCTGAAATATGGAAGCTAGTGATGGTTGATACGTGGCTAATGATGATGTCGGGTTAAGCATATGTGAAGATTAGTGATATAAATGACTAAGTTTATGATGTTGATTGGTTGTTAAATGAGAAGTTGTGTATTAATTAGGCTAGATAATAAGATATGTTAGCTATAAGAGATGACTTAATAATAATGATAGATAGTTGCTAAATGAGTATTTGTTGGTAAACGATGGTTAGTTAATAAATGGTGTTAGTTAATAAAAGATAGATAGATAAAAATGGTAATGTGTCGACTAATAATGATTAACAACTATAGGTTGATTAGTTGATAATGATGATTAGTGGATAAACGATGATTATGGTCTAATGATGAATCTTGACTAGATGTTAGGCATTGGGTACTGAATTAATAATGGTTAGGTTTTGTCGCATAAATAAGGATTATGTGAAGGATAATGTTTAGGCTAATAATTAGAGGTCATGTGAAGACTAGTGAATTAGTGGTTTAATGATCATAAGCATTGGTTAGCTAATGATGAATAGTTACGAAGTATTGGAAAGTTATATATTCTTATGATGATACGATTATGATTATAAGTATACTAACTGGCTTGTATAATTACCCTCTTTTTTGTCACATCGGTCCTATGTACCTATTATATGTTTATAAATAAATGTGTATTGATACTGTGATGATATATTGATACCCAACAAGGTTGGAGGATACTATGATGATATATTGATACCCGGCAAGGTTGAGAATACTGGGATAATAAATTGATACCCAACAAGTCCGGTGGATACTATTATGATATATTGATACCCAGCAAGTCCGAAGGATATTATGATGATATATTGATACTCAACAAGGCCGGAGGATACTGTTATTATATATTAATACCCAGCAAGGCCAACAGGTTAATTATGCTAATGATAGAGACGATGATTACAGTTATTATGAGTTATGATATTGATTGATTACCTTCCATTCATTCCTTCATGTTCATCTCTTATTACTAGTATGCACCTATTTTTATAAGTCGACATGGGATAGTTGCATAGATATGGGTGAAGAATATAGCTTGTATTATTGTACATTAATTGAACCTTCTTATTCTGGGGCAGTGGGGTTACATATAGGCTTTGATAGGTATTTGGTTGTCTGGATTAGCCAGTTGTTCATGTTGTTTTTGATATTGTTGTTATCATTGTTATGATCATTATTATGGCTCGCATATGACAGATTGGTCATTGATCCGGTGTCGATATTTGAGGTATGTCTTCGGCTTCTTTTATCTTATGATTGCATTATTATGTACGATTATTTTATGTCTATCCATGTGGATTAAAAATCCTGAGTACGATAGTATTAAATCCTGGTAGTATTATAATGAGGTCTTAAAATGAGAACATGATTATCTAGGTTATTCTTTATGATAACCTCGTGTTTATATGTATGTATGTATAAATGTATATATATATATACATATCTATATATATAGCTATATATATCTATGGTATTACCGTAAATCCATTCCTTCATTTGTTCATATTGTATAGTCGTTTCTTTGCCTTGTATATTGCTATGTATTTTTCCTTCATCCTTTATCCATGTATTAGTCTGGGATATACGGTATAGCATTGATGTCTATTAATAATGGCTGGAATAGGATAGTTCACCCTAATACTTCTTTCGTCATATTATATTAGACTCTTGGAGTTGAATAGGATAGTTGTCCTTTATTATTCTCATTGACTTATTATATCATTTTTGGACTCTTGGGTGTAGTTTTCATTTTGTTTATATGTTGTATATATCTACTTTATCTTTGGATCTCAGTTGGCAAAATTGCCCATTAAGTACTATTTATTTGGTACTTATATTACACTTCTACAGCCTACAGATCATAGACAGGTTATCACCGTCAATGTGTGCATCATGCGGAGCAACAATGGATCAAAGACTTTGAGTGAGATATTGACATTTAAAGTATTACTTATATCTCTCTCATGTATTATACTAGTCTCTATGTTGTATTTGGAGATAATTTGTATCAGTGTATCTCTCCATAATATTTCACTTTTATACTCTTAATATATTAGAAGACTATTACTCATACCATCAGGTTCTGGGATTTTCTTATGTATTGATCTTTACCTTATTTATTCCTCATTCTTTTCTTTATATTATTGAGTAATCGATTACTAGCCATTTCAGACTATGGATTGGCTTGCCTAATAATGGGTTATGGTAGGCGCTATCATGATCTTAGAAATTAGGTTATGATAAATTGGTATCAGATCCTAGGTTTCACCGGTGTGTTAGTGCAAGAGTTAAGTATTAGTAGAGCCCTGCAAATCCATGTAGACACATCCATAACCTATCTTTGGGAGGCTATAGGAATACTTTTGGAAATTCACTTCTTGACACCTTATCATGTGTTCGCATTCCTATGAACCTCAAACACATTTTTTACTCTAATTTATCCCCAAAGGATGATATGATATTATCGACAGATACAGATACAGATGAGACTTCAACATGCATTTCTAGATTTTTAGTATAACATCAAACTAGAGAGTCAGAGATGATATCAAAGATATTCAGCAATAGATTAAAAGGATTTAGGCTAACTTAGGCTCCAGTTAATCTTGTGACTACTTCAGCTTTAACATTAGGCATTGGGAATTCGAGTTGCGTTGTAGATCTCTCTCAACCATGGATGATATTTGATTCATCGAGTAGTTCTCAGACTAGAGTTAAGTCCTTTGTTGGTCATCAGGGTTCTTCAGTAATTTTGAATACAAGATTGTATCTCTAGTATGGTGCTGGCATTTTCCTATGCCATATTATTTTGAGTCATACATTGGTGTATGGATGTGTAAGAGGATTAGTATTGTCACTCTGTTTTATGTTGAATCACTAAATAACAGTTCCTTCCATCAGGATGTTAATTATGATAGGACCATAAAGAGCATAGGTATTGAGGCTTATGGAAGTGGTGGCAAAAGGCATGCCATCAGTATAGTGCTCTTGGTATTTTATTCGAGAGTTAGGATTCTTCTTGTAGAGTTTAGCCTTACCTGTAGCACATCATCTCTATGCAGACAATATTTTATACTATGAGTAGTTCACATAGTAATCGTGATGATCGTAGTAGGTAGAGTCCCCATCAGACTTGCAGAGTGTGGTATGGTTCTTTAGGCCATGGCAACCATTCTGGATTATGAGGGGCAGTACCTCAGAGTATTCTAAGATCTTGGTTTAGTTGTGTCGTGATAAGACACTTATTTAAAGAATGCTCTAGATATGAGATAGATGATAAACTAAAGTTAGCACATATTTCCCTGCCGGCTTAGAGTTCTTGAGGTAGACTATGATTTAAAAAGTATGGACATAATTTAGTGAATTTCTCTTAGCATCAGTTGCCCAGCCATATGGGCTCAGTTTGTGTTCTCTCCATATTGATACTTCAGAAGTTACTATGACTGCAGGGAGACCAACTACTAGTCTAGAGAGCTTTTCCGACATAGGATTTCCAGTTATTCAGCTTATTCAGATCAGTATTGTGATGTTGTGGTATCTTCAGTGGGAGATAGTGTGTGTGGAACCTCAATTGATGATTCAATCAGTCAGTCTGAGTTGGACTAAATCATATTTATTTTTCCCAATACTCGACAAGCATATGACTGCGGACTTTACTGTGATAGTGTACTTTTATTTCCCTTATCTATCTCTTATTATGTGTATTAGGATTTTTATACCAGTTATTGATTATATGAATTGATCTCGGTCATTGTGTGCCTTATTATTGAATTCAAGATTATGTTACTACTCCGTGGTTTATTTCTTTTAGTAGTGTATGGAGTAGATATGTAATGATATTTTCCCCTAACAATGTAGCTTTTAGGTTAGAGTCCCATTTATCTTGTCACATTAGCCCTATTATGGCCCTTGAGTGGTACATGATATTGATGTTCATTTTGATACAACATGATCAGTATATTGATTGTGTCTGTTGCTACCACTATATGAGGTTATCGATATTGCTTGATATTATTACTTGATGTAACTTATTCTTGGTGGGTAGCTTTATAAACCAGTGTTATCAAGTTAGACTTTCATTCTCTTGTGATATAATTTGGTGGCTTGAGTAGATATAGCCCGATTTGATGATTTTAATCCCCTAGAACGGTGAGGTTGACTGTGTTCCCTCTTGGTTAGCTATATTTGATTAATTCGTGGATGTATTATGGTATCGAAGATAAGTTGACCTTTCATGAATTTATGTGGTTTTTGAGTCAGTAATTTATTTATGTTTGTCATTATTGAGTTCGAGATTCTTAGACTTGCCTCTTACACTGCAAAAGTTTTTGCTTTAGCTATCCCATTCAATATAGAACATTTGTGAAATTAAACTATTTGAGGTATGTTCTTCATTTATATCTATTTCTTTGTCCGATAGAAATTTTGATATTGATGTTAAGATATTGTGGATTCACCTCATAAGTTTGTTGGGTTTGTTCCCTTGGGATGGTTTTCCCTGTTGTTACTGTAGAGATTGGATACTCCTTCATTATTGGGATATAGTTTTGTCTAGTAAAGTTAGAAAATTAGAGGAAGGTGGAATTTCCCGTGATCGCTTTTTAAGTTGGCAAATTGGAAATTCTACATCTTGAGTTGTTGATTTTCTAGTGGTGGTCTTGAATTTGAGCTTGGTTTTGAGATTGGTATTTCTTCTTCGATGATGTGATTCTTGGGTAGATTCAGGAAATCCCTATTTTGGAGTTTGTATGGCCTAATGAGGGTTGGTGGAGTATTTCCCCGAGTTGCTAGACTTTTTGCCAATACTCGTGTGGTTTTCAGCCTTGGTAAGTTCTTGAGTATGTTTGGATAGTTCATGCCCTTCAGAGAATATGGAGTGAATTTTATGCATTTTCGACCAGTGATTTTTCCCTTAGCAAGATTACTATTTTGTGGCTATATTTCATACCCTCCAACTGACATAAGGTTGATTTCTTGCGTTTCAATCGACGGTTATCCCTACGGTCATTTTTGCTCTTCGCAGATGTCTCGATAGTGGATTGGCATGATTTATCTCAGAAATGTCAGATTTGGATACTATAGTCAATTTTGGGTAGCTGACATTGATATAGCCTTATTGGCTTAATTTTTTATTTGACGCCTTGGAATGTCGATTTGGAAGTATGATAGATTAGGAACATTAGTGCCTACCTGTCTTCAGGTTTGGTTTAGGTAGTTGAGATTTAGCGATTCAGCCTTGGTATTGAGATTTGAGTTTGGTGTTGTTGAGCTTGCATGAAGATTTTGTATTAGACTTGCCTTTGTTCAAATTTCATTTATAGGTTGGTTGAGCCTACTCCGTGGTTGCCTATTCAGTCTTCTCAACATCAGTTGGATTATAGTTGATAAGTTTTCAAATGATATCTCATGGGCGCCGTATTGGTTATTTCTGTTTTGACCTCGAGTTTCAGTTTTCTTAGAGAATTTTGGGTGATTTAATCAGTGGGAGTAATATACTCGAGTTGGATTCAGAATGGCTTCATTTTTTATAAATGAAATATCTTGGAGTGGAATATTCAATGATGAGCAGTTATACCTTGGATTTTGACATCATAGTTTGATTTGCATCCAAACTAGTTATAGCATTGGTATGGATTGTATTCCTCGACTATCTCCATTTGTGTGTCCAGACAACGCCTCATGAGGTTATTCTCTTGTTTTTCATATGGACTTTCAAGGGATCAGTTTTAGTTCTTTGAGTTCGCTGTGATGAGAATGCGTGGGTGAGACTCAAGTGATTTTCCTCCTGCCTTGGAGTAGATAGCATGTTTAAAAATGTAAATGGTGTGTTTATTTGGATTTAGATTTGGTGGCATGATTCATGACTTGGGTTGACTTTGGCTTGGATGAGTCTTTATTGGTTTAAGCAGATATAGAGATGGTATCAGTGTGTTGTGGTTCAGATGTGTATGCATCAGTCTCCTTGGTTCAGTTGGAGGTTAACTTAAGTTTTGGCTGTTTGGAAGTAGAATGACAGAGTTGGTTGAAAAAGGGATACCTGTGACGAAATCCCTTGCAAATGTTCTCTCTTTGTTGAGGTTACTAAGGAAGTCATGTTATAAGCATGCCAGCCAAGTACCTCATCCCTTCGAGCTTTTGACATCCTTTCTATACATTGACTTTCGAGATGTAATGACTCTTCAGGGAATTTTCCATGTTCCCGCTTATTTCAGCCGTTTAAGCTTCTCCATAACTGCCACAAGTCATTTATGACTTCCTGGGACCGACGGTTCGGTTACCAGGTAGTTCGTTTAATTTTTAGAACTAATTCCCTCTTTAGAAGTCTTCGCTTGTTCCAAATAGCCACCAAGCGAAAACCTCTCAAATCCAAATTCGACTGCACCAGCAAATCTGGAATATAAATTTTAAGCTATGTAGACCCTTGGTATGGGTTCCAATGTACCCGAGCATATTTCGACCTATCAATCAGAAAGTTAAAAAATTAAAAGTTTAGGTATGAGACTCATATTAGGTCAAAACGACCTTAGATTGAAACTCTAACTTCGCCAATGTGTCTGGAGCGTTGAATTTAGTATGGTTACACATTTTATTTGCGAAAATCAAATTCTGAATAACTCCAGAGGCATGGTTAGAAATTGGAAATTTTCCAAAGTTTTGTTGGTTCTGGTGCAACAATGATCGAGGCATGGTGGCGGCAATCATAGAACAATAATTGCGGTAAGGCCACGAAATTCAGAGAACAGCAATCACGGCCTGAGACTTGGCTATCGCGGCATATCGTTTCTTGAAGGTCTATAAATAGACCCCATAGTCACGATTTTCGTCGTTTCTTCTTCACCCTTGAAAGCTTAAAACCCTAGATGGGTATAATAACTCAAAATTAATCATGGTGGGTGATGTGGGAGCTTGTGTATCATTTTTTATCATGAATATCTTTGAATTTAATGTAAGGATCCTTGGAATTCATGCTTGGATTTCATACTTTGGAGCCAAACCCCTAATTTATCTTAGGGCTTGATTTTAGCCTGAATTATGCTTAGTTTTCAACCATTTTTTGAGGGCTATGATTCCTAGTTCATGTGTGAACATTGGATTGGCCTCAGAAATACATTTTCCATAAGTAGGACCGCTTGGGGTTTTGATATTGTCTTTAAACCTGAAGAACAATAGTGCAATATGGGTATCGTTTGACTCGTATTGATGAGTAAATTATGTTTTTGAAAGCATAATGGCATTTTAGGGATTGTGAAATAAAGTCAATCATGTGGTGCATATTGCATTAGATAAGGGTTTTGAACCCGTAAACCGGTATATTTTAAGTTTATTAGGCTAGTGTGGTGGTATTGAAATCATGATTTGGGTAGAGTTGACTTAAATGCCCTTGTCTCTAGACGAAGTTCCTATCTTAGGATTGGTTATGGCTTGCTTGATATCTATAAGTTAGACTAGATACCTGTAATACCCGTGCCTTTTCCTTAGCTTGAAATCATCTCAAGGATTTCAGAACTTGCTTAGAAATACGAAACCATTTTTTTACACATGGTATTTTTTATGATTTTTACTTTCCATCACGTGGGAAATTGAATAATCTTTCCATCGATACAAATTTTATCAAAATTCGGTATCGGGGGAAGAAGTTTTGGATATTTTACTCAGAGCTGTCAGAATCCCCCAGGTGCGATGGCCAGGTTGACAGACCGCCGATCTAATGACGAACCGTCACTTAGACCATCATAGCCAAAACCGTGGGTCAACCTTCTAGATAATGTACGATGGACAGGTCGACGAACCGTCAACCCAGCGATGGACCGTCGCACGAGATATCGCTACCTAGGCAGTGAGACCCTATTCTGGTCCACCTACAACAGTCAAAACAATGGACGGTCGACCCAGCGATGGACCATCACACGAGCCGTCACTACCTAGGTAGTGAGACCCTATTCTGGTCCATCTATGGTGGTCAAAATGACGAACCTTTGACCCAGCGATGGACTTTCACACGATCCATCGCAGGTTCTGTTCAGTGAATTTTCAAGTCATTTTAAAGAGGCTTTTTGGTATTTTTCCACCCGCTTATATACCTAGTTAAATCCGGCCAGAAATCAGTTTCTCATTATAATTTCACAACAATTATTAGGGTTTCTCTCTAACCGTACTCTCCAAGAATAAAATCCAATCTTCTTCAAGAACTAAAGGATTTCCAATTCTTCAAGTTCAAGAACATCAAGAAGCTTAACACAGGTATGCATAATGTTCATTCATGGACTACTTT
Organism: Capsicum annuum; assembly: GCF_002878395.1. Classification (NCBI taxonomy): domain Eukaryota; kingdom Viridiplantae; phylum Streptophyta; class Magnoliopsida; order Solanales; family Solanaceae; genus Capsicum; species Capsicum annuum. Next base: position 197,348,054 of record NC_061121.1, read on the forward strand.
TGTCCATGAAGTGCAAGAATTCCTTTTCTAAATTCAAGTTATGGAGTTTCTTATGAATTTCATAATTTGGCTGCTCTTGTTCATGTTGATAATGAGTAATTGAATTGTATTCCATGAATGAGTGCTAAATTCCATATGGGCTGATTTGTATAGGTATAGATTCATGAAATCCTATGACTAAACCCCTGAATGATTAAATTATAATTGAATCATGACAGTTAATTATTGTATGATGTTGTTTACACATTCTAAGCCTACCATGTGTTGATTAAATGCCTAGATGAAGGAAAAGTGTCTAATTAGCATGATATCATGAAATCCCCATGTTTGTACAAGCTTATACCTATCACTTGTTTTATGAAATGCTTCAGTAAATGTCTTATGATGATTATTATGTATTTAAGCAAGTCATGCTTTGTTCGTTCCTTCTATCGAGTCCTAGGTACTTGTACCCGAAACATTAGTTGTGTGCCTAGAGCCATGTCATGTTTTCATAATGGCATTAGGACTGTTAGTGTGGTAACCTGGCCTAACTTTGCATGAACCGAATAGGTAGTGACTGAAACAATAACACTGAGCAAAGTGTATGTATAGATGTGTCGAGTTGGTGTGTGTGAGAGCTCTAGAACTTACCTGGTTAGTCTTACTAAAGTCGTAGGATATAATATTAGGAAAGAATCGCAGGCCATTTTTGAAGTAGTACACTAAATGCCTAATAAGCTTACCAAATGAATAAAATATCCCTTATACTCGATGTTAATCCTAAATAGACCTTTTATTTAAACTACCTAATTCACCTTTCTAATGTTTACAATGAACATGATTTGGCCCTGGTTCCTCCTTAGACACTATGAGCCTCAACTCAGGCAAATTAGCTAAGTTAAGGATTGCCATCGTAAGGGTACATAAATGATGGGGTATGAAGAATTTACAGTGAAAAGAAAAAGGAAATCGGGTGCACCATGATGAAAAAGAAAAAAGAAATAAGAGAAAAAACTAAAAAAGAAAAGAGAAGTTTAGAAAATAAAACTACAGTCGGGGCAAAGAACAAAGTTGAAAAGGGAAAGGAATAAAAGAAGGTAGGTAAAGTGGAAACGAAAGATGGTGTAGTGTCAAGGAGTGTTAACCATTGTACCCATATGAACCATACTCGTTCACAAGCCTATATTACAAGTCAGTAAAGTCCTATAGTAATCCTAATCAAACTGTCTGAATGCTAAGACATAGAAAATAAGGGCAAGCCTATGGTACCAAATGCACATAACCTGATTTCTTTATGAGAGTGAGAAACTTGATTATGTTCTATTCATAATAGACGTTGCATTTATTGAGTGTTGGGACTTTTTTAACATGAGGGCATAGGGGCTATATTCTAGTTTCTATTTGTTTGTGTAGTGTCATTTGTTTAAGTGTTGGGTCATCCACTGATAATGTAATGTCGTGTCTTGATCCCTTGTTGTTATGGTGATTGGTTTGTACATATAATTTACTTGTTTATCTTTACTGATATTAGAGGTTTTGATCTGTGTTTTTATTGATTGCATGCTGAAAATGGTTTTTGTGAAAATTTGACTATCGTAGTATTCTTGGTTTCCTCTAGGTTAAGCATCTTTATAGTACAGGTTATTTTGTTTGCCTGAGTGAATACAAACGTTCTAAGTTGAAGGTGTTGATGTGTCGTGAACGACACTTGAGACGCTTAAAATGGTGAACACTTCCAGGTACGAGGGTATTTCTTTATGGATATAATGAATATTTGGGTATTTGCAGGTCAAAAAAGTCTCGAAGGGTGAAGTGCCCAATTTCGAACAATAAGAGTACACCACGCAACCATTTCCACAACCATAGAATCCGACCACGATTGTACTTAGTCTTCATAGGAATAATCGGAGAAATGACTCGCATATGTTACTCATATGAGAGTTCTCACAATCGTATATTTATCATATGATTGTACCATATGATCATGGAAGAGATGTCCAGAAAATATGCGAAAGCTAAGGAAAAAAAGGATCAGACGGATCCCATAACTGTACCTAAATGTGATGGTTGCATCTTGAGATCATGGGATTGAAAGCCAGAAATAAAGTCTGCAGGATTTAAAGTGGAGTATGATCAGACGATCACTTTTTACGATCATAGGTAGAAATCATAGATCCGTACTGAGGGTCGTACCATTGAAGACCTGAAAATGACAAAGTCCTAGATGAAATCACGATCGCTAAAGGACAATCGTGGTATCTAACCATGATCATATCTTTCACTCGCTCGATATGACCGATTCAAATGTTTTGTTTTGTTTAGGATGGGTCTTGTTTTGTCAGTAAATATTCTTATTCATTTTATTTTATAAATTTACGTTCCATTTCATTATTGTAAGGTCCTAAAGCACATTATTGGCTATGGAATTTCACAAATACATTTTAGGGTTTAAATTCAAAGTGAGAATGTGGAGTTTTTCTTAGTATTCTTCTTAGTCTTAATGATGTTTTCTTCCATGAATCCTTCTTGTATTTTTGGAATTATGGGTAGCTTAACACCACAACAAGGGTTGTGAAAATCATGAGGGATTAACAAATTAGGATTCATAATACGGAGTAATCTTCAACGGTGTTCACATGTATTGATTGTTTTCTAGATTTTTAATGGTTTTTATAGTGCACAACGTTAGAACTTGCCTGATTTATTTTCTGGACGAAAGGATGAGTATGGATGGAAAAATGGAATAACCACCAGAGACTTGGAGCTATCAACCTCTACTTAATAGCTTGAGCCGATAATATGGAATAGCGATTGGGATCTATGATAGGAATTAGTAACGCAGACTAAGAAAAAGAGAAAACTTACTTAAGGATACTACTTAGACAAGAGCAAAAAGTTGTTCTAAGTATATATAGCCTATCGATTCTGTATAACAAACACTGGAGGGAATTACGAAGCAGGAAGAATCTATGAAGTTATTAGGGAACACAATCCTAGTGTTTTTCTCATATTGATTACAAACCCAATAAATCAACAACTTGTTACTACTACATTACTTATTTACAAATCTCCTGCTTTTATAGAAAATTGTTATTAATTGTCTTGACATACATATTGATTAAGATTTCGACCTATTCCTGTGGAATCGACCCCAACCTTGGTTGGGCTCTATATTTGACTGGAATCGCTTTATACTTTGCTAAAAGGTATAATTTGGGTGATATGATGTATCCCGAAAAATGTGATTTATCCGTGGAAAATTAAGTGATATATTTGTATGGATTATAATGTATCCGTGTAAAATTAAGTGATGTATTGTGTAAAATTAAGTGGTGTATCTGGAATAATGTGTGTATCCATGTGGACTAAATTAGAAATTTTTTAGTAATATTAAAAAGAGTTAAAATAGGGACTAATTATCTCTAAAAGAATCGGGATTTATATTATTTGTATTTTTATTGAATTAATTTTATCATCTCTAGTCAAGAAAATAATATTTGTCCCAAATTATTTGTTATATTTTGTTTATCAAAAATAACTTTAACTGATTTTTAAAATTAAACAAAATTAAGTCAATTCAATGTCATATAATTAAAATTTTTACAGGATCCATTTTGGTAAATGTGAGCTGATGATATTTAGCTGTTCATTAATTGAGCAAAAATGTATAGACCTTTTCTTCTTTTTAATTGTGAGAAAATCAAGGAATAAAAAAGGTCTTGAAATATAAGGGAGAGATGGATGACATGATTGTTAAGTATGGGTAGGGTAGGGACACTGATCATTAGAAGAAACAATAATTAAGCATGACCTTCAGATGCAATTATTTATGTCTCCATCTCATACAAATTATTGTGTTATATACTCCATCCTTTTTATTTTACTTCGTCTACATTCATTTAACACTATTTTAGAAAAATATTTATTACGTATAATTTATTTAAATATTAATATTATTTATACATTAAAATTTAAATTTAAATTTAAATATTAATATCTTGTCATTATTTAATAGAAATAATAGGAGTTTGAAAGATAATTATAAATTTCTCTTGATTTATTAAAATAGACAAGTAAACAAGAAAATTAAAATAGACAAGTAATAAGAAAAAAGAAAGTATTAGAAGGGTTAAGTAAATTTAAAGGGAGGAAGTGAATATTTTTAATTGCACAATTTATCTTTCAAATAAACAAATTTTTTATTTTTGTCCTTTAAATAGATTACGGTCTTTTATTTTGTCATTAGCAATCAGAGTTATGCCTAGCGAGACATCAATTTTTTAAGGGAGTGAAACATCGCTTCTGAAATATTATAATGAAAAAATATAAAGTTATAGCAAAAAAGTTATTTATCTTAAGCAACAAAAATCAAACACTAGCACAAATGAACAAAAATGCAAATGTATATGTGCCTCACCTTTGTATTTGCTCTTATACACCCATCATATACCGCACGGCCCTCGTTATCACACATTTTAGTGTACCTTTTACGCATTATATTATTTCTCTTAGTTAGGACTAACTCAATTCAATAGTATTAATTTGTCATTCTAAAACTGGACTCTTTAATTTGTGGCTCTGAGCTTGCATTGTACATTTGCTTTATAATCTTTTTTTTTCTTCACTACATATGGTTTGTTGTGTTTGTTCTAGTTATTTTAACTTCTTTTTCTTTTAATAATATTCTTTCTTAAGCAGGAAATTCGATTTCAATTTATTTTTCTTATTTTGTGGTTATGAGCATGGCTTTAGCCCTTTTTTTCTGTTCGTCTTGGGTGAAAGAAGAACCACAATTTCGTATTTCATTATATTGTTTAATTTTTACAGTGTCAGTATAATCTAACCCCATTGTAGAAGCCTAGCAGGTTAATTTGTCACCTTCTTTTTCGGTTTATTAGTTTGACTTACATATTAATTAGGTAAAGTTATCTATGATTATCTTTTAAGTGGCCTGATAGTATAAACGAAATTGTATACGTATCTTTGAAAAATCCGATATATTGTCTTCTATGTTTGAAGAGGCTTAGATGGAACAAAAATTGTAACATAAATCATAAACTAAAGGCTCATTTGAGATAAAATAGTGCGATAACTTATTCCAAGATTAGTTACCTGAGATTGTAGTGTTATTTTTATCCTACATTCAGTTTGGATAATAATCGCGGGATAACTTGTTACAGGACCAAACGAATCCCAAGAAATATTGATTGAAATAAAAGGTAAACGCAGGTGAAAAAAAGAAAATGATGCAAATCCAGAAAAGAGGGGAAAAGGCATAGAAAAATGTTGGAGTATAATCCTCCAAATGGACTTACTTTAATCTTTTGCAGACTCTCATGGCTCAAACGTTCATGATGGTGAAATCCAAGCAATATCAAGGGTCCCTCCACTTTCTATACAAAACCCTTAAGTCATACAACTTCATGATTTCTTTCGTTTTCGTGAGATGAGGACAATAATCATGGGAAAACTACTATAGAGTAACAAAAATTCAAGAAAATTATCCAAAAACCAAGCCACAAAGTCAAAAGCCTAAAGATGAATGGATCCTTCGTTAACGAAAGAATCCTAAGCATGCATATAACATAGAGCTAGCAAGACAAGAATCCTAAGCATGCATATATGATATAACATATAGCTAGCAAGACAAGAATTCTAAGCACGCACATATATCCAAATAGCCAATGGAAACACAGAATTATCATTAGGATTAAACCGTTTGTATGCACTCAATATAATTTAATTGATTATAGCACGTTATCTCTTGTATTTTTAGGTTATGACAGTAAGATTAATATTATTGGGAGTGCGAGCAAAGCTTCACAATTGATAGGTGAAAATTTTGAAGGACTACATATAATTAGGTGAAAGGATACCCTAATTAGTTGTTTGAGGCTTTTTTTTTTTTTTTTTGAGGGGGGGGGGGCGAAAATCATGTTGGCTTCTCTTAACGCGAATAATAACATTCATGTTAAAGAGTACATTTAGAATGGCTAATAAGTCCAACTGATATCCAAGAAATGGTTGGATAAGACGAGCATGAAAATGTTGGAGTAATGGCGTGGGGTACTCCGGTTTATTGCTTTTACCATGCCAAAGGTAGTTTGGATACGCCCACACAATAAGGAGCTAACTATGGACTTTGATGGCCATAAATGCTCAGTCATGAAATAATTCATACATATTAGCTTAATAAATTAGCTAATAGTTAATATTTATAAGTCTTTGTGGGGTGAAAATTCTCATCACTCGGTTACTTGTACAATCACGTATACTTATGTGTGCTTTTTAGAGCAACACTATTGGACAAAATTATCTTGCCTTGACCTAAGTCGAACTATTATATCATGAAGAGTGTCTTTTGCTGAGTTAATCCTACAACTATACACAACTACTTACTGTCGTACGTAACCTTAACCTACTGGCAGAATCAGATGCAACCTTTGCACAATGATTCAACTGAATCCAATAATATATACATATTAACACACATAGAAATCTGTGTAATTATGTGTTTGTATATGTGAAAAATTAGTAAAATCCTAATAAATATTGAATTTTTAACCGATAATTTCAAAACTAGCTAGAATAAATTAGGAATGCTCAGTGACAACCCCCTCAATTATCAGTTTGTCACCGATTGATCCCTCTACCACGATAGTACCTAGTGTGGTCAGCACCAATTTAATCGAACAATCTGAAAAATTAAAACTATATCAAATTTTCAAACTCTTATACCGCCCTTACGTTGCTAATGATATAAAAATTATACACTATTATGCAACAAAGTTAAAATAGTAATTGATCACACGATACTCTAATGAGTGATGGGGAGAGTAGTTGGGGTGTTTTGTGTTGCCCATTCTACATAACAATGAGACATAGACATGCTGTGTGTCGCTAGCGGCTGGCCATGGGAATGAAGAGTGTGGCAGAAATTGACTTAGTTTGAGAGTATCTAATTTTAAAGTTTAGATTGATAACCTAAAAAATAAAGCACTAGACAATTTATGTTGGTTACAGTTACAGATGTCTGTTAGACTTGAATATATTTAATAATATTGATTAGTCATCGAATATTTTGTTAGTGCTATTTATTAAATTGGAAGTTTTTTGAGAGGGTGGGGAGGAAATTGATTTTAGTGACTCAAATCAGGTTAACTAATCGAATACGATAAATTGGATTGGATTTTACTGTTTTTCTTTTATCGAAATCTCAATGTGACTTGATCGTGAAAGGGGTTTATTATCGTCATGTGACTAGGAAGTCACAAATTCAACTCATGGAGATAATCTTTTGCAAAAATGCAAGATAAGGTAGCATACAATAGACTCTTATGGTTCGGCACTTCCTTGAACCCTCCACATAGCGTAAACTTTATTTCAGGGGCTACCCTTTATTGTAGAATGGATTTTGAAAGATACAAAAGATCTCCCTTCAAGGCGTACAATTTTCACCAAATATAACTTTCGTTATATATATACACATACACACTTTAAATTGAATATCTATTTTCCTTCATTCCCTAGCTAGGATTGAAATCCTATATTTTGCATATCCATATTATAGAATCCTTGGATTTTTTAACAGATTGGATGTTTATTAAATCATGATGTTCAGTCATACTTTGGACATTAATTAATTGGAAAGTAGAGCATTTTTTTTAATTTATAATGACGTGAGGATTGATGTTGGATTCGATTGTAAAGCATTTTCACCTGCCTTTAATAAACTATTGGACTATAAAAATGAAGCAAGAATTTCTTTTTTTTAAAAACACTTCTAATTTCCTTAATCACGACCTTTTACTTTGAGGGTCATTTCATAATGAGGTGTCATGTTGAGATTTGTTGAAAACAATTAAACAGTAAGGACTATAGGAAAAGTGGTTGTCAAGGGGGATTGGTGGTGGAATGGAGAAGTTCAAGGCAAAGTAAAAACTATGAAGGAAGCCTATGTTAATTGGAAGGAGTGCAGGGATGAGGGAAAAAAAGACGAATAGGGAGATAAATAAGGCGGATAGAACAACAGAAAAGGTAGCGGTCACAGAAGCTAAGACGATAGCCTTTGAAAGACTATATGCGGCTCTAGGAGACAAAAGCGGAGATAAGAAACTTTATCAATTTGTGAAGACGGTGGAGAGAAAGGCCCGAGACTAGGAAAGAGTGAGCATCAAGGATGAAGACAGTAAGTTATTGATGGATAAGACGCTCATCAAGTAGAGATGGCAAGCATGCATTCACAAATTAGTGAATAAAGTAGGTGATAGAGCTATTGTGTTGGGGGATCTAGAGCACTCGGAGAGTCATGTGGATTTTAGATAATGTGGTTGCATTACGGTTGATGAAGTGATGTGTTCTATTAATAAGATGAGTAGAGGGAGAGAGACGGGACCTGATAAGATCTCGGTGGGATTTTGGAAGTGCTTGGGTAGGACAGAAATGGAATAGCTGATTGAGTTGCTCATTGTCACTTTTAAGACTACTAAGATTCCTGAAGAATGGGTATGAAGTACGTTGTACAAGAATATTAAGGGAGACATCTAGTATTGTAACAATTATAGAGGTATCAAGTTGTTAAGTCACACTATAAATGTTTGGAAGCAAGTGATGGAGATGAGGATACCGAGAATCAAATTGGATTCATGTCGGAGCGATCTACCACGAAAGCTATTCATCTGGTAAGAATTTTGGTGGAGCACTACCAGGAAAAGAAGCGGGACGTACATATCATGTTCATTGACCTAGAGAAAGCCTATGACAAAGTTTTGAGGAAAGTTCTTTGGACATTTCTGGAGCTAGAAATGTACTGATAGCTTATGTTAAGGCGATAAAGGACAAAAATGATGGAGCTAAGATGCAGGTTATGATGGTAGGAGAAGACTTAAAATATTTTCCTGTGGAAATAAGGTTACACTAGGAATCAACTCTTAGTCCTTTCCTCTTTATCATAGTGATGGATGTATTGACGCGATGCATCCAAGATGAAGTGTCTGGGTGTATGTTATTTTCAGATGATATAGCACTGATTAATGAAACACATAGCGGAGGTTGGAGATATGATGACAAACTCTTAAAGCTAAAGGATTTAAATTGAACAGTTTCAAAATAAAGTATTTGGAAAACAATTTCAGTAAGGAGTTACCTGAGGAAGGCTTGGATGTGCGTCTGGACAAACGGGCTTTTTTCAAAAGCGATCATTTTAAATATCTTGTCTCTATTATCTAGGATAATGGGGTCCTAAATAGTAATATCACTCATCATATTACTGCAGCGTGGAGTCTTGTGTGATAAAAAGACATCACCAATACTTAAAGGAAAGTTTTATAGAGTAGTAGTTGTTGAAAAATATGTTCAATGAACGTAAAATATACAAAGAAGAACACAAATATGAATACTTAATAATCTGAAAAATGAACACAAAGTTATACGATTGAAACACGCAAGAAATGCTTTTATAAAAATGATATATTTTTTCTCTCCTTTGCAGTATTGCTATGAAATTGTATATATATAGTTTAACTGGACATGACAAGCCTATTGAATTCTATACTTAGCAAATAGTGAAGAGATTCTCCTGTAAAGAAAGAAATCAATAACTTAATCTTTTGTAAAGAAAATAACTCTTTGGGGAATGTTGTAAGGAAAGTACTTTGTGATAAGTTTCTCTAAACACTTTTCTGTAAAGATGCCTTAAAATTACAAGAGGTAGAATTTAAATAGAATTAAGGTAATCAAAGGATAAAATGACACAATTGTTAACTAAAAGACACATTTTCATAAGAGATACAACATTTCATTAAAAGACACCTCTTCGTTCAAAAGATACCACTTTACAAAAGGCACATCTTCATTAAAATACTTGTAATTATTGACTTAATTTAAATAAAATATCCAATAGCAGTTAGTCCGATGTTACTATATGGAATGGAGTGTTGGACAATTAAAAACTCTCACTTTTAGAAGATGCATGTCGCTGAGATGAAGGTGTCGAGATGGATATGTGTTAGGACCCAAACCAGGGCCTGGCCTTGATAGATATCTCAAGTCCGCTATGGATCGAAGACCACCCCCTGAACCTAGTCAAAACACCATACACTACCTAACAGTGGCTGAATCTCAAACATATAACAATATAGCATGAGATAAACTACCAACCAACATCACCCAAGTCCGCAGTAATATTGTAACGCCCCAAAATTTCCATCCCGAGATGTCATACGGTGTTTAGGGCTACACATAGCCCCAAGCTAACCCTCAGAGCCAGACACTACCTCAAGGAACTCAATTCAACAATAGTCATACATAATAAAGAGATATATCACATCGGGTTCAAGAGAGATACTGGAGAATACTAAATTGTACAACCAAAGTATATATTGAATGTCTGTACATACCATCCCTCTAGTCTGACAAATCCTCTATACATCAAAATCAAGGAGCCTTTGGGACAAACCCCCAACAAACTCAACAGTACTAAAAGTCATAACAACAAAATGATATCACAAAAATATAGACACGATCCTCGAACCATGAGGACTCACCACTGAGAAAACGTAGTGAGGCACCCGAATATCGCTAACGCTACTGCGGCTGAGTACCTGAACCTACATTACGAGAAAATGTAGCCCATAGAAAAATATATGGGTCAGCACTTTGGAATATACTGAGTATGTGAGGATGCATACAACAATGTAAACATCATCATCAATTTCATGAAAATATGTACATGTACAATGATGGCTCACTTGGCTTGAGTTAGATTGAAACATACTTTTCATGATCTCATAGTAAATAAATCATATGATAAAAACCTCATAAATCATCATAAACAACTCAACTCTTCAACTTAAGACTCGGAGTGACTCGGTAATTCAAGAAACTCAACTCTTATGGACATGGGAGGTTCTTATAACCGACATAAATTATGTAAGCTACATGGAGTCCAGAACCCCACATTGGCAGGAGCGTCGTACTCTTTCCAGGGAGTATAACCTTAATTTAGTGATCACAATCTCATACTCGGCCTCTGGCCCACAAATATCAATACCAATCCTACGGTGGCACGCAGTTTCAGGGAAAATACCATATTTCCCTCTCGGTGCTAAATACTACTCCCAGATACAAGCTCAGAACGCGTTAGAAAATCCATCACAAACATCACAAAGGTTTTTCATGAAGATTAAATCAAATCTCTTTCTCATTTATCAAATCATAATCAATTTGTGGATTCCTAACTCGACTCAAATCAAATCAATCTTTCTCAATATCAAAATGTATCAATTCATTAAATCATGAAAACATCAATAACTTTGAGAAAATATCAAGACTCATTGTAACAACTCAATCTCATGAATCAATATACTCAATAATCCAATTTGTCATAAGGAAGCTTAAAGCTTGACACATATCTTGAAAGCACTTGAAATATCAACTCATGGTAGAAATATGAAATTCACAATATTAAATACCAAGTCATAACTTGGGAATAGTAAAATAATCATGTATAACAAAACTTGAACAATTTATATTCTCATAGTCACATGATGAAGTAATTTGGGTATAAACCCACTTGCAAAATCATATAAATCCATAATAGAAATCAAAGCTTTGGGCACAAGAACGAAAGGATTGCTCTTGTTCAAAACCCCACATACCTTAATCTTTGAAAATGGATGAGTTCTACTGCTTGAGACTCTATCCGTACTTTTAATAAATGATTCTCGAAACCAACACTATAAGGAACTTGGTTCTTGAAGAAATCTTGAAGATTTATGGATGATTTTTGGAAGATTAATGTTCTTGAATGAAACCCTAGATATATTTTTTTAAGAGAACTGAAAGAGAAAATAAAGAAATTAGGGTTTGGATGGGGATTTTCATATATATAGGGGCCTCCAAAATATGGAAAAATACCAAAATACCCTTGCAAAACTTGTCACAAATGTCGTCACAAAAGGGTGGAATTTATGACTTTCTGCTTAAGGTTGACGATATTTTGTGACAAGCCATCAGATTTGTGACAAGTCATCACAAAATGTCGTCACAAAATATTAGAATTTGTGACTTTCTGCTTAAGGTGATGACATTTTGTGACAAGCCGTCAGACTTGTGACAAGTCGTCACAAAATGTCGTCACACAGTTTCCAGGCTGACACGCTGGAGTTAGCATAACTTTTGGCTCCGATACCAAATTTGGGTGGAATTAGTATCGTTGGAAAGCTAATTCAATTATCTATCTGTTGGTGGGTCATGAGATCAAAATTTCTTAGTGTAACAAGAGATATGATTGTTTGAAGTTGACTATGTCAAAATTCTTCTCAAGAATTCAATTGGTAAGGGATGTTTTGATTCACCTAATCGCTAGGACATCTTTAAGGCCTTAATACATATCACCCTTGATCAGAAAACAACCAAAGCACTATAATTTATTTCTCATGAGTTTGAGTCATGGTATCACTATTGGTTAGAGTTCTCGGGGTATTACAAATATCTAACAGCCTTCTAATAAAACCAAAATCAATAAAGTATCGGGATTTTTCCCCGACCCTGACAATGACAATGACAATGACAATGTTAATGATAATCGGAATTCTCAATTCTAATCTATTATGGAAACTGATGAAATGTCTAAATCTTACAAAAAATGAAAGCTCACCACTTCCCTACCAATGAGCATCGAACCGAGCCGATCCATCAAACACAACGTAGGAAAAGTAGAAGTATCTTTGGTGCCTGCATCGCGTGAGGATACAACATCCGGAGACGGTTAATGGGTTGAACAATAGCATGTAACTCAGGGATAGGGAATAAAATAATGCTAATTTAAATCCAATTCAAAAACATGTAAACATCATTATATATATACATAAATAATATGTCGGGTAAGGGAATAAGGCTTATCATGCACTTTAAAACATTATCATGGATTTGTGTAGCTCAGCCATAAAAAAAGGCACCTATGGGCTATATGGGTCCAGCTCTTCCCTAGCTGGAAGGGCCTCAATGTGTGTCGTCAAACGAACCAAAAGATGTAAATATGCACCATGGGGGACTCGAACCACCCGGTATACCAAGGTGACTTAAGCACCCAATTATGTACTATAATATGGGGGACTCGAACCACTCGACCATTTAGACCGCCACGTCGGCAATTGCAGTTTCCAGTATTAGTCCTTCAGGACCTCCACTTTCATGATTTAGCTATACAAAACTCTTTTAAGCTCCATCCAAACATTTATCACACATTTTCATTCATTGAACAAAAATACACATTTAGTCATACACTGTTGGTATCGTCACACGAACTACACTTGCAAGGTAACATCAACATGCCAAACCAATTATCATTACTTGGGGTATTTCACAACCCTTCCTTGGTTTAATTATACATTAGCTTGGGGAATTACATAACCCTATAAGGTTCAATTCAAAATCATTATGCTTCATTAGCTTTTTACATTACGTAATAGGTCAAGAGTAGTTCAATGTACATACTTTTAATATTCAAAACCAATTTCACAATATGGGATTGAGGTCATTACCACTTCAATGGTCAATATTCACAAATTGGGGAAAATCAAAACCCCCTAGTTTATTCACCATACCCATGCACCCCACAAGTTTAAAATCCTTAATAAAGCATGAACAATCATATGTAAACCATGGGAAACATTGTTTAGACACAAACATTCAAAACCCCTCAACTCATGTTCCAAAACCAATATCAAAACCACATGAATTATAATGTAAAACCCATGATTTAATAAAATAGTGATGGGGAAAGAGTAAAATGTCTGAAATATCAAGAGTTACGTAGAGAATTTGCCATTGAGAGCATTAATTGATGAACTTCTTGGAAACCCTAAGTATCTAGCATGAGAGAATTTAGAGAGAATACAGTGTATTTGATTACATTATGAATGAGAATTAACCCCCTTTAATGCTTTATGAATGTGAGGCTTTAATTAGGTAAGAAGAAAATTGTCCAAAGTGCCCTCAACTTAAAAGTTGAAAAAATATCGACAATGACTACGGGTCGCACCACGACTCGCGACGACATATTACGACTCATCACCACGAGTCGTAGCCAAGAGAGTTTTATTAGGCACACATATTGTTGACCTTATGACTTATATCATTCGACTCGTTAAGGGTCCCTACAACTCGTAGGGTCTTAGTAGTCACCAGGACGACAACAATTGTAACATACACTGGTTTGACTACGGTTGGGACATCACAAATCATAATGAGTCCATACGACTAGTTGGGAGCCACTCGTACTCAGATCAAAAAATTTAGCAACACATATTGGTCAGGCTATTATTTGGGTCCAGCAACTCGTCAAGACTATCTACAACTCGTAAGGGGGGTCATAGTCTGGACAGTGAGGATAAAATTTTCAAAAAAATTTTAAGGACCAAGAATCTGAGGTGTTACATTCTTCCCCCTCCTCCCTTACTTAGAATCATTCATCCTCGAATGATGAGATAAGGCATTCATTGGCATAATTTGACTCCAAACACAACCACACTTACCTTTAACAAAGACGAAAAATAAAGATGGTAAGGAATACACATACCTCATGCACGATTTTTTGAAGTGGAAAACAAGAATGGGTACTTGGACTACATGTCCTCCTCGACTTCCCAAATAGCTTCTTTATACCTTTGGTTCCTCCGTAGAACCTTTACCGAAGCCACATCCCTTGCTCGCAATTGGCAAACTTGTCGATCTATTATTTTAATTGGGGCCTTCTCATAGGATAAGAAATTTGAGACACCCATACTTTCTAAAGGAACAACCAAGGAAGGATTGCCCATGCACTTTTTCAACATTGACATATGGAAGACTAGATGAATAGAACCCAAACACGCAGGCAATTCAGACTCATAACTCACTTTGCCTACTCGTCTCAAAATATAAAAGAAGCCAACATACCAGGGACTAAGCTTCCCTTTATTTCCAAACCACATCACTCTCTTCATGAGAGACACATTTAAAAATACTAAATCCTCTTTATTAAACTCTAAGTCCCTTCGCTTTACATTCGTATAGGACCTTTGGTAACTTTGGGTAGTCTTAAGCCTATCCCAAATCACCTTCACCTTTTTCCATATCTTGGTGAACCAAGTTGAAACCATACAATTTATTCTTACCAACCTCAAACCACCCAATAGGGGACCTAACCCTCCTACTATACAAAGCCTCAATTGGGGCTATCCCAATGCTCGATTGATAGCTATTATTATAAGTAATAACAGTGAAAGGAAAATGGTCAACTCAATTACCACCAAAATCGATCACATAAGACCTCAATATATCTTCCAAAGTTTTTATCTTCCTCTCTATTTTTCTATCCGTCTGAGAGTGGAAGGCGGTGCTAAGGTTTACCTTAGTCCCCAAAACTCGCAGAAAGGAATGCCAAAAGTGAGATAAGAACTGAGTACCTCAATTAGATGTAATGGAAACTAAAGCACCATGCAACTTCATTGTCTTCTCAATGAAGAACTTAACGTAATCCTTCACCAAATAATTAGTCCTCACTGGGAAAAAGTGAGCGGACTTAGACATCCTATCCTCGATGACCCAAGTGGAATCAAACTGATAACAAGACCATGGAAGACCAGTAAAAAATCCATGTTAATCACTTCCCATTTCCATACGGGAAACTCAATCTCTTGAGACAAACCACTAGACCTTAAGTGCTTAATCTTCACTTCTTGAAAAACCAAACACTTAGCCACAAAATTGGCCACATCCCTCTTTTGGTTATTCCACCAATAGATTTCTTTCAAATCATGGTACAACTTCGTCGATCCAGGAAAAATAGTGTATCTCGACTCATGAGCTTCAACCAAAATCCTCTCTTGCAACCCATCAATATCTGGAACACATAACTTGCCTTGGTACCTCAAGATACCATCACCACTAATCTCAAAAGTTGTCACCTTTTGGTGATCCATATCATCATTTATCTGCATCAAGATAGAATCCAAAACTTGTTTCTTCTTCACCTCAGCACCAAGAGATGACTTTGCCACCTCTTGTACAATCACACCACTATCCTCAGAGTCTAAGAAAAGAACTTCAAGATTAGCCAAGTGGTGAACATCCTTCACTATTCCTCATTTCTCCTCATATATATAAGATAGGATTCCCATGGACAACCTACTAAAAGCATTAGCAACCATATTAGCTTTACCTAGATGAAAGTAAAGACTCATGTCGTAATCCTTAAGCAACTCAAGCCATCTTTGTTGCTTAAGATTCAACTCCTTTTGGGTGAACATATATTACAAACTCTTATGGTCTGAGAAGATGTCAATATGAACCTCATACAAGTAATGGCATCAAATCTTCAAAGCAAAGACTACAGCCAATAACTCCAAATCATGAGGCGGATAGTTTTTCTCATGCACCTTCAACTGCCTAGAAGTATAAGTAACCACTTTGCCATGCTGTATCAACACACAACCCATTCCTATACAGGACGCATTATAATAGACAACAAAACTATCGGTACCCTCAGGTAGAGTCAAAATTAGAGCCGAGGTTAACTTATCTTTTAACTTCTCAAAACTACCTTAACAAGCATCCAACCAGAAGAACTTCACCTTCTTCGGAGTCAAATTAGTCAATGGGGTAGCAATAGGAGTGAAGTTTTCCACAAACCTCCCATAATAATTAGCTAAACCCAAGAAACTCTAAAATTGGTTGGAGTCATAGGTCTAGGCCACTTCTTAACCACCGCAACTTTTTGTGGATCCACCATGATTTCTTCACTAGAAATAACATGACCCAGATAGGTCACAACATTTAACCAAAACTCACATATTGAGAACTTACAAACCACAGGGACAGAGTGTCAAGTAGGACCTTTAGATCTAGAATCATTTTAGCCATAATGGAGTCACCTATCGGGGTGGACACAGAGAATGGATTTGGAATGCACTTAGGATAAAAACAACCAACCAACATCACCCGATAGTAATATCCACAAGCCTTCTAACAAAACCGAAATCAATAAAGTATCAGGACATGCCCTCGACCCCGATAATGACAATGATAATGTTAATGATAATATGAACTCTCAATTTTAATCTATGAATGGAAACTGATAAAATGTCCAAGTCTTCCAAAAAATGAAAGCTCACCACTTCACGACCAATGTCCGACGAACTGAGCTGATCACTTAACACTGTGCAAAAAAAGAAAAAGCATCTCTGATGCCTGTATCGCATAAGGATACATCATCTGAAGATCGTTAGTAGGTTGAGCACTAGTATGTAACTAAGGGATAGGAAATAAAATAACGCCAATTTAATTTCAATTCAAAACTATGTGAAAATCATTATATACATACATAAATAATATATCAAGGAAGGGAACAAGGCTTAGCATGCACATACTGTTGACCCTACGACTTACATCATACAACTCATTAGGGGTCCCTATGACTCGTAGGGTCCTAGTCGTCACCAGGACAGCAATACTTGAAACATACAGTGGTTTGAATACTGTTAGGACATCACAACATGTAATAATTCCATATGAATCAGAATAGAAAACTCAACCACACACACTGGTCAGGTTACGATTTGGTTTCAGCGACTCGTCAAGACTCCTTATGACTCGTAAAGGGAGTCGTAGTCTGGATAGTAAGGATAAAATTTTTAGAAATTTTTAAGGACCAAGAATCTTAGTGTTAAAATAAATGGACATACTAAGTGTAATAGAATCGGGAATAGGGTTATTCGAGATAAGGTGGGAGTAACCTCTATAGTAGATAGGATGAACGAAGTGAGACTGAGATGATTTGGACATATAATGAGGCATGTTTCAGACGCCCTAGTTAAAATGTGTGAGAGGTTGTATATAGTAGGTACGAAAAAGAGTAGAGATAGGTTGAATAAGTATTGGGGTTAGGTGATTAGTGGGATATAACGCATACTCAGGTTACCGAGGACATAATCTTAGATAGGAGATGTGGAGGACGTGTATTAGAGTAGAAGGTTAGTTGGGTTAGAATGTTGTGGTGCACCATTGTATATTAGGTTAGGGTTTATCATTGTAGTTTTTTATTATATTTCGATTATCACATTATTTTGTGGCCGATTATATATTATTTTTCTAGTAGATTTTACATTGTTCCCTTGTTAGTTATCATATTTGCTTTACTGTTTTCCTCTTCTTTGTTTCTAGATTTGCTATACTTGAGCCGAGGATCTTTCAGAAACAATCTCTGTACCTCACTGAGGTAGTGGTAAGGTCTACGCATAATTTACCCTCCAAAACTTCACTTGTGGGTTTTTACTAAGTGTGTTATTGTTGTAAGGATTAAGCAAAAGCATGTATAATCAACCGTAAATATTATTAGCAAGAACATGCATAATTGACAAAAGATTATAGGAAAGAATATATGTATAATTAACAGTAGAAGTTAAAGGGAAGAACATTTATCTTATGGCATATGAAATATCCATGTAGGGTACTTTAATTACGCCTTCAAAATTATGTTACCATCCATTTCTGTTTATTAGTAATTATGATGGTGGAATGGTTGACTCAATATTCTGATGGAGGCTAGTAAAAAAGTACAACAAAATTTTGCAAAATTCTTAAATTCCAAGAATTTCGGTTTATTTTTCGTCATGCTGATAGAGAAGTGTGTGTGTTGGTTTTTTTATTTTTTTTGGGAAGGGGGGAGGGAGGAGGGAAGAGGTAGTAGAAGGATTAAGATTCCAGGAATTTCGGTTTATTTTTCGTCATGCTGCTAGAGAAGTGTGTGTGTTGGTTTTTTTATTTTTTTTTTGGAGGGGGGGGAGGGAGGAGGGAAGAGGTAGTAGAAGGATTAAGAGACTTGTTTGCCCAATGCAAGTGAATAAAAATATAAAAGGACAGTCATGTGAATGAAGTGGGGACGGACTTAGCTATATATATGGTATGAGATCATATAAATTTAGTAGTAATATTTATTTTTATTTTATTTTATATTAAAAAAGCTTTAAAATATTTAATTATAATTCTGATTATTACATATACCATTAAAATTGTTTTGGAATCCTCACAAATTTCAAAGTTGCTAGCATGAAGCATGGGGCTTTGGACTCTAGGTGACAAAAGAGTTTTAAAATGAGGTTTGGGTGACACAAGTCTTAATAATTGAGTGGAGGTGACAATTACTTTATTAAGGATTAAGAAAGTAAGAAAAGTTTGAAAATAACCCACAAGTTTTTTAATTTACACTTTAATCTAATGTAAAACCTAATATAACTAGAAATAGCGGGAAAAATGCACGTTTCTCTCTCTTCTCATTTATTAGAGTTTTCTCTCTCTTCATGATTTTTGTTGTTTATTGTTGTTGCTTTATTTATCATCATCTTCTTT
>NC_061121.1:197370424-197424567 GCF_002878395.1 Capsicum annuum
CTTTGCATAGTTTTCATCAAATACCAACAGAAGTAGTAGTAAAAAAAACCGTGAAAGGGTATATTCGCAGCAGTAAGATATATAAAGGGTTTTCCCTAACTTCAAGGTTACAATATTTGCTTTAATTTGCACCTGTACTTCAATTTAGGGTTAAAAAAAAAAAAAAAAAAAAGGCAAGTTTCAAGTGTTGTTTTTTGGTTGGCCTCACTTCCCATGCACTCATCATTAACTTTTCAGACCCTTTTCACTTTTTATCACATGAGACAACCTCTTATTTTGGTCATTTGGTGCAAATAAAGTTCCACACATAACCCACGCCGTGTGACTTTTTAATTGTATTATTGGTACTACCTTCATTTTAATTTATTTACAATTTGATATGGAGTAATTGAATTTGAAGGTTTTAAACTCAAGATATTATTTAATCTGAAAATTATAAAGTTTCATTTGTATATGAGATCAAAAGCGCACACATTAAATCTAACACTCTTTACATTTGTTATTGGTGAATTGATTATTTATGTAATAAAAAATAATGCAAAAATTATAAGAAAAATAAAGTAAAATAAAAATAGCAAGCATATCGACAAAATGATGTCCTAAACGTCGTCCTTTGTTAGAGTGGAAGCTTTCCACGAGAGCAAGATCATATACACAAGAGGGAGAGAAAATATTGATATTCTACGGGGCTTAGTATTTTAGTGAAGTTAACTTATGAATTGCATATGAGTGAAACAAGCTTCCTAACGTGTTTCAACAGAAGCAGTAATAATAGTAAATAATGAACGCGATAGTCTTACATAGAAAAGATCCAGCTCATAAATCACGACTTGTACCTCTACGGGATTTAATCCCGACTTCGAGAGTTAGATCAAAATAATGTCAAATTAGGAAAAATTCCAATAAATGGGTTTGTCAGTTTTTTTATGATCAAAATAGTGAAAAAGCATGCACATAGAGAACCGTCGGTGTGCAATTTTCACATTAAAAAAATAGATGGACGTTAAATATATTTACACTGAAGGTGCTCTACTTTCACGAGTCTTCAGTGAATCTTTTACATTTTAAGGAAAGTCTCATTGATAGTCAAGAGCCTTATGTGAATTTTACATTTTTGAAGAAAGACTCATTTCCTTCAATGCACCTTCAACATACATTTTATTATCTCGAAATCTGAAAAGACTGTCATCGTCTGAACTGATGGGACAATAGAAGACCATTTTTTCACACACTAAAGACTCATCTTTACAACGCACTTTCAGTCAAATTACAAAAACACCCTTGACTTCATCTCAACTTTACTAAAATAAGACAAAAGTCTCTATCTTTCCCAGAGGTCCCCCTTCTTCACCATTGTCATTTACTTCAAGATAAAGACCCTACAAGATTTATTTAACATAATAAAAAATAAAGCTTCACAATATTATTTGAAAGGTGAAAATTTAAAACGTTAATCATCATTCAAATTAGAAAAAAAGTAACTTTAAGTTTTTTTTTTTTCTTACATTAGTTGTAGTTACTCTTAAAATTTGTATAGCAACCTTTCATCACATTTTTTTTATTATAATATTATTGTGCTACTATTATTGCTTTTTTTTCTTATAAAATAGTCTATAGAATAATTTTGTAATTTGATTTATTTAAAGTTCTCTTAGAGATCAGCTAACTTCAGTTTTTGTTCTAGTCTGGCCTTTGTGATTTTTAATAAGTTAGTCTGGATAAATGCCACTATTTATCTTTCCATGCTCAATAATTTTTGAATTAAACAAACACATACTTTATATTTTAGGTCTTATGACACCGCCTACTGTGCATTCAGGTCCATTTATTTCAAGTGTCCTTGTAGGACAGATTAGTCATCGTAGTGAAGATATTTGGAATAATGGAACATGTGACACATTGGCATGCCGTTAGTATGATGGTGACTTTTGGGACTACATAAGTAGAAATCTATTACATGAGCGTATGTATGGTTACTTGCTCGATGCTGAATTTTATGGTATATATACAACTGTACACACGCCACTTGATCATACTATGATCACTGCGTTGGTAGAAATATGGAGACTAGAAACACACACATTTCATTTAAACTTTGGAGGGGCCACAATTACATTGTAGGACGTAGCTATATTATAGGGGTTGTCAGTCGATAGGTTACCTGTGATGGAAACAGATCTTACCTTGGACCCTACAGAGTGGAAAATACATATGATAAATCTTCTTGGTTGGACACCGGTAGATATTGATCGAGAATTTCAGGGTGGTAGATTGCTTATGACTTCTTTGATAAAACATATTACAAATCTTTATTTGATTACTAATGCGAGTTGTGAGGTTGATGTTCAACAACGGATGTGTTTGTACTTGTTGTGGATCATTGGAGGCATATTTTTCGTTGACATATCAGGTAACAAAGTTAAGTTGATGTATCTATATTTGCTAGCGGATTTGTCCAAAATTGGTCAATATACTTGGGGTGCAGCAACACTTGCAATACTTTATCGGTATCTTTGTCGTGCATCGCAAAAATGAATTATTGTCATTGGTGATTTTTTACCTTTACTTCAGGTTAGCTACTTTAATTTATTTTCTTAAAGCAACACATTTTTAATATTTATTTATTGTATTTATATGAATATGTGAAGGTATAGATATATGAGAGGATTTTACCTCTCAGGACTCGTAGAGATCCTAATCTCCTAGTTGACGAGTGGCTTATTTCTATCCTTCCAGGACCACCACATGCTCGTGTGTGGTCTAATGGGTTATGCCACGATACAGAAGCACCTCACCTATTATATTTATTTCATGATCAACTGAATTTACTTATAGAACATCAGGTATTTTTTACTTTTGAATAATTACTTTATCTATTTTTTTTTAATTTTTTAAGTCGTAAAAAATAACTAAATTTATATTTATATAGTTTGTGTGAAAGCCATACAGTCCTAATGTTTTTGCTATATTACCAGATTATTGTGTGAATGATTCCAGTGTTTGGTGTGCTATTGTACCCATAATAGCTTAGGATGTAGTTTAGTGACACTATCCAGATAGGGTACTATGTCAGTTTGGGTTGATTCAAAATATTTCGAGTAGAATATTGTGCGATCCCAAATATTTCCAGTTGAATCAGAGAACTAGAGCTAACTTTAATTGGCATTATTTCTTTATTAAAGAGGTTAAACTATGGAGAGATAGACGAAATCGCAATGCTGAACCTGATTGTCTCGAAGATGACAATGAATATATGTAGTGGTATAACATGATTACTCGTCATTTGATCAATAATCTGGCTCATCAATTTAGACAAGGTTATCAGAGTTTTGCAGGCAGACACAAAATTTTTGTACAACACCACCTTATAATTGTCTGCATAATTATTCTTTACTTTTAGCTTCCTTACATAAGTTCTGGTAGACCATAAGGTTATGTGATATTTTTAGTAAAACTCCACTCTACATTACAATTTAAAAGATCATAAAAGAGTTTTATATAGCAGTCAATAGAGTTTTCTAGCTCTCATACCTGCTAAATATTTTTGTTTTTGTTGTCTTATGTTTAAAGTTGAGAAATGTTTGTTGGATTGATCTGCTGTTAAAGTGTCACATCCATTGGTTGATTGTATATGGTAATGGGTATAACAGGAAGTGTCAATTCTTTACTCCAGTAATTCTCAATGAGAAACTCACAGTGGGTTGCGAGGTTGGTAAAGATTTGGCGTACCAAAAGTTTATAGCCTCATTGTAAACTTGTAATGCTTTGGGGATCATTTGTAATGTGTAGGTTCAACAACATCTAATGCTTCTATTTTAATATACATCTCCAAAAAATCAATATTCATCATATAACGCACCGTATCAGGTGCCACCATAAACATTTGCAAAGACTCATTATCAAGTATGAGAATTTCAAAATAACGAGCATTATCCTGCACAGTTGAAAATGACCATCTACCCGAAATAACAAGCCTTATCTCATTTGAATTAGTTTTCATTCTAATATGTAAGTTTCTAACTAGCCAATCATACTTAACATTTAGTGAAAGTTTAACAACTGCACGAGCACCACAACTATATCTAACTATATCAGATTTATATATAACATCGCTGCCCCAATACAATGCAATTTTAACATGACACTCATTCAACATTTTTAAACCTGTAAAAATAACTTTAGTTATTAATAAATTACTTAATCAATAGGGAGAGCAATATACTAAGAAAAAATTACTAACCTTTTTACTCCAATTCAGATTGAAGGATACATCAACTGTAAAGTACAATAGTTTTTGTGAATTTAGTAATATACATGACAATGAAGAGGATGTACGTATATATAGAGGAACAAAAAATAATTTTGAAGACACTCTGCATAAGAGTGTACTTTTAATTTGGTGGAAAGTGCATTGCTGTCCATGAGTCTTTAGGGTATGAAAAAGTTATCCCCTATTATCCCATCAATTCAGAAAATGACAACCTTTTTCAGATTCTTGAGCATCAAATTTCACAAAAGGCTCATGACGATTAATGAGCCTTTCTTTAAAATGTAAAAAATTTATTGAAGACTCGTGAGAGCAGAGCACCTTCAGTGTAAATATATTTTATTGAGATGAAGAAAGGGGACCTCAGGTAAAGATAGAGATTTTGTAAAGTTGAGATGAAGTGAAGATAAAGAATTATTTTTTGGAGAAAACTCTCAAAGGTGTTTTTGTAATTTGACTGAAGGTGCATTGTAAAGATGAGTCTTCAGTGTGTAAAAGAATGGTCTTCTTTTGTCCCATCAATTCAGTCGATGACAGTCTTTTCAGATTTTGAGATAATAAAATTTATGTTGAAGGTGCATTGAAGCAAATGAGTCTTTCTTCAAAAAATGTAAAATTCATAGAAGGCTCAAGACTATCAATGAACCTTTCCTTAAAATATAAAAGATTCACTAAAGACTCGTGAAAGTAGAGCACCTTCAGTGTAAATATATTTAACATCCGTCTGTATTTTTAATGTGAAAATTGCGCACTGAAGATGCTCTATGTCCATGCATTTTCACTATTTTGGTCATGAAAATCTGACAAACCCATTTATTGGAGTTGTCCCTTATTTGACACTATTTTGATCCAATTCTCCCCAACTTCACTAAAAATAATGAGCCTTTCAACAAAAGATTTATAAACTCTAGTTTCTAATATTCAACAATCTCTCCAAACTGCAGATCGAATCCCACTTCAAGTTCTCTGACGTAAATATCATATTACAAAACTCTTGCAACTCTATGAACTCACTCTAATTTTCAAAAATATGTAAATCTCCCAAGATTTGTGTTCCCAAATCTTTGAGTTGTTCAAACTTGAAGATTAAATCTCTTAAACCAACTTATAACACACTTTACTTAGAAATCATAAAATTATGGCTCGACTTCAGAGCGGTAAAACATAGTCCCGTTGAACTAGTTCATCAATCTGGTTCTGCGTACTAACAACACTTAGATAGCTAGATAGAATTCTCGTAAATATTGTTCTTGCTTATTTGCTTGTGCTCTACCTTTATTTCTCTTAGTATAAGTGCATAAATCTTGTTTTGGAAGTCCTTGAATATTTATAACTCCCATTAATCTTCACATCTAAGTAAATTTTTAACTCCACGAGGATTCCCATTTGGATTTTCTTCTTGAGTGTTATAGTCAAATACTAACTCTTATTTTTAGCACATGATAATCTCCTTATGTTTATCTAAAGTAACAAACTTTTCTTTTTTTTTAATTTTTACACATGTGACTTTATCTATAAAAAAAAATCCTCTTACAAGTTGAACTCTTTTGAAACAGTTTTTCATGAACCAACTATGCGTATTTGTTTCATGGTCTCTTATCAATCATCAAAACATCACAATTCCTAACAAATTCTCTCTTTTTGATGATGACAAACTCATATCCTTGTGTATTTTATTTCAATACCAACATCTTGACCTATAAACACTAAAACATGGAATGCTTAAATAAAAATTCATGCTCTTGTACGTTATATTTCAATACAAACATCTTGATCTATGAATACTAAAGCAAGAAATATTTCAATGAATCGGGTTAGTTAACTGGTATCTACAAAAACATTATATTTCTCCTTTTGGCATTATCAAAAAATGTTTCAACCATATGGATAACAACATATTAGGGAAAATATATTAGAAGAATTAGGCAGAATAATGGATTTTAAATATTACATAGTATACGCAATTACTGAAAATAAAGAGCATACTAGGATGGGCTAGTTAAATAGTTATGGCCACTGGGTCTAACATCTATACAAATACTTAAAAGAAAAAATATTTAATTAAACATAACAAATTATTTGTAAGGAAAAGAAAATAGTCAAAAGCAAAAGACTAAAATCAAATAATTTCATTGAATATTCATAATATGCACCACAGGATCTTACAAAATTAAAAATAATATTAAAGCACTTGTGATAAGAGAGAGGGATAGGAGAACTAGTCTTGTGCTGAAGCTGAAGCATGGGATGGTCAAGGGGTATCTTTCTTAAGCAAGTTAAACAATACTTGTATGTTGGCAGTGTTTTTAGTTTTTTTCTTTTTTCTAGTTTATTATTAAGACATGCATTTTCCTTCTTAGGAGTATCCTTTTCAATATCATACTGCACATGAAGCACACTAAAGGCCTCAAAGTGAGAAGCACAAAGTGTTGTATTCTAATCATATCCTTAGCAGCCAAAGTAGTCTTTAGGTTCTATAAAGGAGCATTGGACCCCGTTAAAGAATTAGGTACAACAACCTGGTTCACATATTTAGAGTACTTAGTCCTATTTCTTGATCGTACAATGATTGCTAGTTTTGACCTAGCATTTTTTGTTTACATCTTCTAAAAGAAGGTCTTGTCAAAGCAGCAGAGGCAGTTTATCTTCAAGGATAGTGTCCTTGTCATCGGCTTTGTCTATTGAAACATCCTGGATTTTAACCCTTAAAAAATTTTCTGAAAATCTATTCCTCAGATCCAATACGACTCATGGGTACGAGCCGTATGCTGGGGTACGAGTGGTATGGTCCCGTTGTGTGCTGACCAGTGTTAGTTGGTGGGATGATTTTGATCACTGGAAGGGGTATGAATTAGGGATATAGGTCGTAGGTCTTGGTACAAGTCATATCAGGGACTTGCAAGGTGGACAGTGTTTGATCCTCTTGGTATTTCATTCTGCCAGGGATACGGGTAATGGGTACGGATCGTATATTGTGGTTACGACTTGGTTGGATGAGTTGTATACTGGATAGTGTTTGATCCAAGGGTTGAGGTTTAGATACGAGTAGTGGATACTGATCATATAGAAAGGTATGATTCGTATGGGTCAGTCGTATCCCTATTATGGGTTTTTAAGATATTTAAGTAAGGGTATTTTAGACATTTTTCTACTTACCCTAATTAGGACCCACGACTTCTAATACACTTAGGAGGTTATTTACCCTATTATTCTATTCATTAACACTTAGAAACTATTCCTAAACATCCAATAATTCTCTCAATAGCTTTTGGAGAAAGAAGGCTAGGGTTTTATCTTAGGGATTTATTTGAGGCTTGTCTTGGTGGTTTCTTTCCATTAATTCTTCAGTATAAGGCATGATTCTCTTCCCTTATTGTAATTTCAGCTAAAGGCATGGTTTATATGATTTATTTCATTATTTTACTATTTCATGATTATGGTTTTCAATTATTATTGGGGATTTTGATGTAGAATGTTTGGTTATGGCTTCCTATGATTTTAATTATGCTTTTATATGCGTTAATGTTATTTTTGGACAATTGGATTGCATGATAATGGTTCAATTATCTTTGAAATTGGTTTTGGTTATATTATGCCCCCAAGGTATTTGATAAAATACTTATAAAGATATGTTCATTACATTGACTTCTTTTTATGGAACTCTTGCATGTTTTAAATTTTACAAAGGGTTTATGCATGGTTTAAATGGTTTGGAAAGTCTAAAAGGTTATGCTTGTATAGAATATGGAAGTCTCTCAAGTGGATTTAATATGGTAATTGGAAGGACGCCTAAGGTCCCCTTAACCTAAATGGTTTGGCTATGGATTGCTTGCAAGTAATGGGATGGTATGACGATACCACTAATATTGGCCTTGATTAATAAATAAGAAATGGATTGTTTGGACATGATTTTAATTGGGAATTAATGGCGAGGTGTGTATCTAAGCCGTGGAAGGTGGCAGTCTTGGGGGACCAAAACTGGTAATTCATATTTGTCGATATGAGGGTTCCTTGATAACCACGTTTGAGGGTTATGTTTTTATATTGAAGGGATGTACTAGTCATCCCATGAGATATTGCCCGGTCATACGTCTACACGTACTAGGACCCTTTCAGCAGGGGGAGCTAAACCCATATGTCCCATAGGTGGTTAGGATGGCAAAGCTACACAATCCAGGTAAAGGTTTTAAGTGCATTCTAAGCCCGGTCCCTTTTCCCGACACTTATCTATATGTATGGTTGTATGCATTATTGATGGTTTTACTTGGTTTTATATCTGGCATTATTTTATCCTTATCCTGAGATTCATGCTAGTGATCATTCACTAACCCCAGGTATTGGCGGATGTATACCCACGCTATATAGGACTGACCATTATACTCCTCCCATTTAGCATGCAGATTCGGTATTAGAATTTTGACTGAAGTGGTGAGCTTCCATCTTTTTAGAAGGCATCATTTCATGTTATGGATTTCTTTAGATATTTTTTTTATTCTGGATATTGATTTTGGCCATGGTTGGGGGCATGTCCCAATCGAATTTATTTACTCTTTTGGTTAGAGGCTTTGTAGTACTTTTGGGGGATGTTATGGGCGGGATCTGTAGAGGTGTTAGCCTTAGCATTGGTATTGATATTGAGGATGGCATCATCGAACATGATTTCTTACTGTTCCATTACATTACATTTTGGGATTGATTTTCATATGATGTTTTAGTATTCCCTTTGGTTTAAGGTTTGGTTTGGTAAGATTAGTCGATTGGTGAGGTACGGTTGGACTCAATTGGGTTGGTCAAAGTTGTGACCCTATCCTAGAGTCTTAATGATAACAATAATGGTATCTTGTTATATATTTAAAATTTAACCCATCTAAGGCTGGATATAGGTGGTTGGGTTAGGTAACAAGGGGCGGTTTATAGTCCTGGTTGGACTTGGGATGCCCATTATAATAAGGCCCGGGGTCGTGTCGTGTCAAGTTGGTATCAAAAATTTAGGTTCATAGTCAACTAGAAAGTCCACAAAGCCGTGTCGGGTAGAGTCCCTTTTAGGGGTGTGAAGTGCGCCACACACATAAGAGGGAGGCTTTAAGACATTAAGGAATATTTCACTTTCTTGGTATTCTATCTTTAAGCTTGAGTTCTTAATCCTGGAATCTCCTCTAATCCTTGTTTGTTCGTCTTTCAGATCATGCCTCCTAGATCTGGAATACAAGGAGATTCTTTCATCCTATCTGGGATAATGCTGAAGGGGTATGTCCTATGTCTGGGGTACATCTTTTATCTCATGGTCCTATCCCTGATGGTGTTGGAGTTCCTTATATTTCGGCTTATTCTCCTAAGGTCCCTCAGGGCAACGTAACGAACGTAGAGTTTCATCAGTCTATCCATGTCATTACCCAATTGGTTGCTGCTCGGGCTGAGCGAGGTGCGACTGGTGTTTTGTCTATTGAGGCCATAAGGGTTAGTCAATTTATGGAGATAGGTCCTCCAAATTTTACTGGTGTACTGGTGGGAGAGGATCCACAAGGCTTCTTGGATGAGATGGAAAAAATCTTTCGGGTGATGCAGGCTACTAATGTATAGGGGGTTAACTTTGAAGCTTATCAGCTCAAGGATGTTGCTTATTAGTGGTATGAGAAGTGGGATAGGGATAGAGGTGACATGGAAGAGGAAGGGTTGTAGGAGGCATTTTCTAATGCCTTCATGGATTAGTTTTTTTCTTAAGAGTTGAGGGAAGCAAAGATGGAGAGGTTTATGAACCTCGGGCAGGGGAGAATGTCTGTAAAAGAATATGCTTTGAAGTTCCATCAGCTATCAAGTTATGCTCCTAACTTGGTGACTGATATAAGGTCGAGAATGAGGAAGTTCACTTCTGGGTTGAATAGACATTTTATTTTCGAGAGCAAGACTGCCTTACTGATTAAAGATATGGATATCTCAATGTTGACTATTCATATACATCAGGTTGAGGATGAGAAGAGGAAGCAGGAGGAGTTTGGGGATAAGTAGGGAAAGTGGAGTAGGTTTTCTAACCAATGAGTTGCGTAGTCTCAGGGAGGTAAAGATAGTAGCAAGTGGCAGAAAAAGAAGTGGGGGAGTTCTGGCTCCTTTTCTGATAGTGATCCTTATCAGTCGGAAGCCAGGCATCATCAAGGTGGTGATAATTCTCTGGAACAGGTTGCCCAAACTCAGGCGAGCAGAGGTCACTCAGTTTCTTTATGTCCTCCTTGTCGATTCTATGGTCGTCCTCACTGAGGTTATTGCAAGGAAGGAAGGGATAAGTTCTTTAAGTGTGACCAGATACGCCATCGTCTCATGGATTGTTCGGGTCAATAAGATTGCTACGGGGGCAAATAAGATTCATGTGGCTTCATCTTCTACTCCTACACCTGGTGGTGTGGCATCTACTTCCGTTACTTCTCCTGGTTCTGGTGTTGGTCAGAATAGGTTGTATGCTTTGGCATCCCCAAAGGAGTCTGAGGCATCACTTGCTGTCGTTACTAGTACGTTACAGTTTTTCTCTTGTGACGTATATTGTTTGATTGATCCGGGGTCCACTCTTTCTTATGTGACCGCTTTTCTTTCTGACTACGGTAGTCAAAAATTTAATAAATAATTATTTAATAATTATAATTATTCCGACTACTATAGTCGGAAAGTTAATAAATAATTATTTAATAATTATAATTATTCCGACTACTGTAGTCGAAAAATTAATAAATAATTATTTAATAATTATTATTATTCTAACTACTGTAGTCGAAAAGCTAATAAACAATTATTAAATAATTATAATTTTTTCGACTACTGCAGTCGAAAAATTAATAAATAATTATTTAATAATTATTTTTCTGACTACTTTAGTCAGAATTTTAATAAAAATATTCATCCAATAATTATATAATTAAATCTTGCATTAGCTTACACTGCTCTTAGATTTTAAACAACATAACTAATGTATTTTTTACAATAGGATCAAACACGACAAAAATTTATAAATACAACCACTTTAAAACATCCAAAACAAACATCAAATCAAATAGATTAAACATCTAAATGTCACAACCAAAAACAAAAACAATAACTACAATCTATTTATCATCAGATTCACTATCTTCCTCGTCATGAAATACTTGAGGTATGTTCTTGTTACCTATATTCTCCCAAGAATATAATACTCTAGAAACCTTCAAACTTGTCGACCCTACAAATGTCGACTCTACTTGTCTTGGGTGATCTTTTTTTTTTTCATATCGTCCTGATAATTTGAACGAAACAAACTGTTATTACAGTTTCATATATCAATGGTAGAAAATGAACGATAAGGACTAAGAAGGAACGAGAGAATCGTTGTCAATCTAGCACAAACCCTTCTTTACCGACAACTACTACTCAGGCTAACTAATGCCTGCACAGAAATAATAAACACCAAATTGAATCATTGACACATATATCAACCTTGTTACAGATACTAAGTAAAGGCTGGCGCATACCGTATTTTTTCCTTCAATTTCAACATTTTCCCTCCTCACTCTTCTAGCAATGGGTTTACTATTGGCATGAATCACCCTTTACGTAATAAGCAGGATAATAGGATGCAGGTTGAAAAACAAATATATCTCTGTCAAGATGAATAAAAATAAAAAAACGTGAAATACCGATTTCAACATCTATATAGGGAAATTCCTATATAGATAAGAAATTTCTGAATGTGAATTTTTAATATCTATATAGGGAACAATCTGTCCAGTTTCATCCATGTCAAATTCATCAGATGGAATTTCAAATCCTATATTTTTCTCATCTAAGTTTGAATTTTCCATCAATCCTACAAAAATAATTATAAATATAAAAAAAACAAAATTCTAACATCCATTTTGATTACTGAACAAAGTACCCTTCACTGAACTTCACGAAGCTAAGTCAAATATTCAAAAAGATCAAAACATCAGTCCTCACCAGAATATTAGTGAACGATCATAACAATTACTGATTCTTAGTCTGATTATACACAATCTGGCCAACCAATTTTAGAAACCATTTTTATCAATTTCTCAAACTATTTAAGTCAATAAACTAATTACCAAACACACTTTTACTGGATTCAATTTTGAATAGGTTGTCAGTGGCACTTCTTCCACTGGCCTTTTACGAATGACATAATTTTCAAAGCAGCACCACACTTTCTTGTAGCAAAATTAATGTATATTGTACCAAAATTAACAACTAGTAATCTAAAGGCCATAATTTCAAACTAGTGTCAAGAGTAGGTGACTGTACCTACACCATTTTATTGCTGAATAATGAATTCAACATTCACTTTTTTGATGGAGACAAATTTTTCAATATTTTACTAACCAATATGCTCCACACTCTATTTTTCAATTAAATAAAAGAACAAATCACTAATGTTGTAGGTGAGGACCAAGAACTGTCTTTAACAAATGTTGTCCAATATAGCAAAGTCCAAATATATTTGACAAACTCAATGGTAGATACAATAAACAATAATATATAAAAGTGCTCTTGTGGAAAGGTACCACTAATATATAGAAATGTTTACTCATAAACTATAATTTTAGTTCCCTATAGTAAAAGACTATGGAGGAAGCTAGAATAATTTGATCTTTTCCAATTTACAAATGCTTCATAGTCAAATAGAGTCCCATTTTAACACGATGCTCCGACTCTCCAAAGACGTTGTCACACCGTATCAGATCCTCCAAAAATACACTATTTTTGGACATCCAACAAGCAATATAACTTACATGTTACATACCTTCCTCATGCATTTTTGGAGGATCCAACAAGCAACATAGCTTGCATGCTACATACCACCTTCATCTTATCATATAACACAAGAAATCCTTTTATTTTGATCAAACCTTGCAGCTTACGTTATACTGAGAAAGTATTTCTTCTTCAAGTATTTCGCAAAGAATTTAAATAGCACATATAAAATACCTTTGAATCTTCATAAGAATTTGTAGTCTTCAATGCTACAAGGATGCAAATCAACTTTACCGAAAAAAAGAAGAAGGAGATACTTCGAAAGGAAGACAAATAGGATCTTCAAGTTAAATAGCAGAAACTTAAACCTCAGGAGACTTTTGGAACCAAGAAAGGGAGATAAAGACCGAAGTTACTGGAAAAAACTATGCTACATTAATCAGTCATATAAGATATCTAGTGTACTAGGGATATTTTACACTAGCTTATCTTTTCCCTAAATGTAGTGGTCATAAGTAAAACTTCGATGGATCTAAGAAAATTTCACGTTAATTCAACAAATGACGAAATACATTGGAGAATCAATTGAGAGATGATACAAAGAGAGAATGGTGCACTACATCAAGATGGTGCAATGTTACCAATGTCTCCATTGGATGTGATGCTAGTAGACCAAATAAGTTCCCATACACATCATACTGTATCCCACACCACAAAGTTATAATCAGGCAGGTCTTTAGTAAAATAACTTGCAATGTATAAAATACAGTGTGGAATTACTTTTTTCACCAGTATTTTTTGTTATGCAATAAAAATAATAAAACGCTATAAACTCGCGGTTGCACAAGACAAAGACTGATATAAAGAACAAACAAATTATAACATCTTTCTGCTTATAAAGACAAATTTAGACTAACCGTTTAGGACATTCTATGCTGAATTCGACAATTGATTTTATCTTTCATTACACACATGATTAATATTTAGAACAAGCTTCATTTAGCAATTACAAGCAACTACTACTATATTCCACATTTCGCCCCAAATTATGCCATACTTCTCACTAACATAAATACTTTCTCAGATAGAGGTGGATTCATCAACAATAGAACTGATGTAGTCTTTACCTTTTTGCGAGTTTCATACCTCAATATCCATTGGAACGTTCGAAGCATAAGCAAAACTTACCACTAACTTAGAACGTCTGAAGACCTTACTACTACCTCAGATACTCAGATATAGAATGGATTTAGTGAAATTTTACAGACACCCAAATGGCATTACCTCAAGATAATCAACACTACAAGCAGAATCAATCATAATTTACAACTAAAACATGGGTACAACATTTTAAGGGACATTCAGCAAAAGGAAAAAATGAAACGTTCAAAGCGTAAGAAGAACTTACCACTAACTCAGAATGTATGAAGACCAAAAACCAGATATAGAAAACCAAAAACAAAAAACTAAAGTTTTATAGCATTTGCAAACAAAATGGGGACTTCATCAAACCCATACTGGAATAAATTTTTACCTCGAATCATAGGATTCAGTGAAATTGACCTTCAATACTGCTTGTTCAACGTCATCATTACCACTCCACCGCTTCAATACCGCCATTCACGGTCACAAAGAATAGAGAATGCAGTGACCAAGATTAGAGAGAGAGAGAGACAACTGAGAGAGAAAATTGGGAAACCTGATATGTTTAGTTTATATTTTATATAAATTGTTTGATAACTATATATAACTTTCCGACTACTTCAGTAGGGTAGAAATTTAAAATATTTAATTATTTAATATTTCTGACTACACCGGCCAGTTATATAATTAATATATTCAATTATTCATTGTTTTCGACTACATCAGTCGGTTAGATAAGATTATATATTTAAATTAATTATTTATAAAGTTTTCGACTACATTAGTCGGAAATATTTTTATTATATTTAATTATTTAATATTTTTGACTATATCAGTCGGTTATACATTTTATACAATTTAATTATATATTTGAATTATTTAATATTTTCGACTACAGTAGTCGGATACATTTAATATATTTACAGAGAAGCTTTTTTTGTAATGTATTTAGTAATATATTTATTTAATTATAATAATTTCCAACTACAGTGGTCGGAAAAGCAATGAATAATATGTTTAATTAATTATTAATTTTCTGTATAAGGGGTATGAATATAAATTTAGTCATATATTTATTTAGTTATTAGTATTTCTGACTACATTGGTCAGAAATATATATTTAATAGTTTATTTAAATAATTATTTAATTTCTGTATTAGGGTCTGATTATATATTTTAGTAATATATTTATTTAATTATTTATATTTTTTACTACAATAGTTGAAAAAACATATTTATTAATTATTTAAATTTTGTATAAGGGCTTGATCATATATTTAGTAATATATTTATTTAATTATTTTTATTTTTGATATAGCAGTCGGAGTATATATTTCCCAGAATTTAGCACCAATTATTCTGACCGTTGTAGTCACAAATAGTATTGAAAAAATAATTTGTAAAAATTAAAAATAAAAAAGTAAGTTTTTCGACCGAAGTAGTCAAAAATTTCTGATTACTTTTTTCAGTCAGAAATTTTAGTCGAAAAAAGCCAATTTTTGGTAGTGTATCTTCTTTCTTGGATAGATGACTTGTTTGACCAGTTACAGGGTGTCAAGTTCTTTTCAAAGATAGATCTTCGGTCTGGGTACCATCAGCTTAAGATTAGGGAGGTGGATATCCTTAAGATGGCTTTTCATACTTAGTATGGGCATTTTGAGTTCTTGGTGATGTCATTTGGGTTGACTAATGCTTCGGCAACATATATAGACTTGATCAGCAGGGTGTACAGGAAGTATTTGGATCTCTTCATAATTGTGATTATTAATGGCATTCTGGTTTATTCAAAGAGAGAGGTAGATCATGCTAATCACCTCTGTGTGGTGTTACAGACCTTAAAGGAACAATAGTTGTATGCCAAGTTCTCTAAGTATGAGTTTTAATTGAATGCTGTGACTTTCTTGGGTCATGTTATTTCTAGTTAAGGGATCATGGTGGATCCACAGAAGGTTGTTGTGGTGAAAAAAAGGCCTAGACCTATGATTCCATTATCTTCTTGAATTTAGTCAGGTATTATATGCGGTTTATGGAAAGCTTTTCTTCGATTGCTAATCCTTTGACCAAGTTGACTCAGAAGAAGGTTAAGTTTTCTTGGTTGAATGCTTGTGAAGGGGGTTTTGAGAAGTTAAAGGATAAGTTAACTTCGACTCTAATCTTGACCTTTTTGGAAGGCAATGGTGGGTTTGTGATTTATTGTGATGCATCTCGGGTAGGGTTTGGTTATGTTTTGATGTAGCATGGGAAGGTAATTGCCTATGCTTCCTAGCTGTTGAAGTTGCATAAGTGCAATTATCCTACTCATGATTTGTAGTTGTCCGCGATTGTGTTTGCTTTGAAAATATGGCAGTATTATTTGTATGGTGTTCACATGGATATCTTTTCTGATCACAAGAGTCTTTAGTATATGTTCTCTCAGAAAGAACTTAATCTCAGGAAGAGAAGGTGGCTTGAACTTCTCAAGAATTATGATATAAGTCATCACTACCACCCAGGTAAGGCTAATGTGGTTGTTGATGCTCTTAGGAGGTTATCCATAGGGAGTTTGGCTGACGTGGAGAAAGGCAAGCGGGAATTAGTAAAGGATATTCACCGCTAGGCTAATCTTGTAGTTTATTTCTTAGACTATAAGAATGGTGGTGTGATGGTGTAAGAAGTGGTTTGATCGTCTCTTGGTCGCAAAGATTAAAGAGAAGCAAGTATTGGATCATGTCTTGATTAAAATCAAGGGTGATGTTTGTGGGCAAAAGGTAGCAGTGTTTGAGATCAGTGGTGATAGTACTTTATGGTACCAAGGAAGGTTATATGTTCTTGATGTCGTCGGGCTGATGTATAGGGTTTTGGCTGAGGCGCATGATTCTACTATGTTGTTTATCCCTGCTCGACTAAGATGTATCAAGCTATCAAGGAGATCTATTGATGGAATGGCATGAAGAAGGATATAGCTGATTTCGTGGACAAATGTATGGTGTGTCAACAGGTTAAGGCTGAATACATGAGGCCAGGAGGGTTATATCAAGAAATTGATTTTCCCAAATGAAAATGGGAAGTGATCAATATGGACTCTGTTATTGGTCTTCTTCAGTCTCAGAATCAGTATGATTCAATTTGGATCATCGCGGATAGGATAACCAAGTCTGCACATTTCTTGCCAGTGCAAACTACTTTTTCAATGGAGAATTACGCGCGATTGTATCTTCAGGAGATTGTGAAGTTGCATGGGGTACCTATCTTAATTATTTCTGATGGTGGCACACAGTTTATGTCTCATTTTTGGTGGTATTTCAAGAAAGGGTTAGGGACTAAGGTTAGTCTGAGTACTGCTTTTTATCCACTGTCAGATGGGCAAGAGGAGAGAACTATTTAGACATTGAAAGATATGCTTCGGGACTGTGTTATTGACTATGGTGGCAATTGGATCGAGCATCTACCTTTGGTGGAGTTTTCTTACAACAATAGCTATCATTCTAGTATCGATATGACTTCTTTCGAGGTATTGTATGGTAGGAGGTATGGATCTTTTATTGGGTGGTTTGAGCTTGGTGAGGCGGATATGTTTGATCCTAATTTGGTTTATCAAGCGATCGATACTGTGAAGGTGATTCGGGATAGGCTTAAAGCTGCACAAAGTTGCCAAAAGTTCTATGCGGATGTTAGGTGTAGAGACTTAGAGTTTAAGGTCGGGGATAGGGTGTTCCTTAAGGTGTCTCTCATGAAGGGAGTAGTGCGGTTTAGCAAAAAAGGGAAACTCAGTCCTTGGTTCATTGGTCCTTATATGATTTTGCAGAGAGTTGGCAATGTTGCTTATGAGTTGGAGTTTCCATCTAGCTTAAGTTTGGTTTATCCGGTCTTTCATGTTTCCATGTTGAGGAAGTGTCTTGGTGATCCTTCTTCGGTTGTTCCATTGGAATGATTGGGTATTTTGGATTCTCTATCTTTTGATGAAGTCCCGATTGAGATATTAGATAACAAGTTTGTCAGTTGCGGCCCAAGGATGTGGCTTTGATTAAGGTTTTATGGCAGAACTATAAGGTGGAAGAAGCTACTTTGGAAATAGACGAGGACATAAAGTCCAAGTATCCGCATTTATTTTCTACTCTTGGGATTACTGCGTAAGGTATGTGTCTTGAACACATCTTTGTTTTCTGAGTTTGTTAAAGGAAAGATTAACATCTTTACCTCTTTGTTTTCAAAGTTTCTTAAGGGGATGTATGATAATACAAATGACTTTGTGTATGGCTACCCCTATCATATCCATCAATCGGGGATGAATGTTCCTAGTGGGGAGAGATTGAAACATCCTGGGTTTTGATCCTTAGAAAATTTCCTAGAATTCTATTCTCCGGACCCAATATGACTCATGGGTACAAGCCGTATACTGGGGTACGAGTGGTATGGTCCTTTCGTATGCTGACCAGTGTTAGTTGGTAGGATGGTTTTGATCATTGAAAGGGGTACGACTTAGAGGTATGGGTCGTAGGTCTTGGTATGAGCATACTAGGGACTCGTATAATGGGCAGTGTTTGATCCTCTTGGTATTTCATTTTACCAGGGATATGAGATATGGGTACGGATTGTATGCTATGGTTACAATTTGGTTAGATGAGTTGTATACAGAAAAGTGTTTGATCCAAGAGTTAAGGCTTGGATACGTATGATGGATACCCATCGTCTAGGAGGGTATGATTCGTACGGGTCAGTCTTATCCCTATGATGGGTTTTTAAGAGATTTAAGTGAGGCTATTTTAGACATTTTCCTACTTACCCTAATTAGGACCCATGACTTCTAAAACACTTAGGAGGTTATTTATCCTATTATTCTATTCATTAACACTTAGAAACTATTCCTAAACATCCAATAATTCTCTCAAGAGCTTTTGGAGAAAGAAGGCTAAGGTTTCATCTTACAGATTGCTTTGAGGCTTGTCTTGGTAATTGTTTTCCATCAATTCTTTGGTATAAGGCATGATTCTCTACCCTCATTGTAATTTCAACTAAATATATGGTTTATATGATTGATTTCATGGTTTTACTATTTCATGATTATGGTTTTCAACTATTATTGGGGTTTTCGATATTGATTGTTTGGTTATGGCTTCCTGTGGTTTTAATTATGCTTTTATATATGTTAGTGCTGGTTTTGGATAATTGGAGTGCATAGTAATGGTTTAATGGTCTTTAGAATTGGTTTCGGTTATATTATACCCCCAAGGTGTTTGATAAAATGATTATAAAGATATGTTCATTATATTGACTTCTTTTAATGGAACTCTTGCATGTTTTAAATTGGACAAAGGATTTATGCTTGGTTTAAATGGTTTGGAAGGTCAAAAGGCTAAAAGGTTATGCTTGTATAGAATATGGAAGTCTCCCAAGTGGATTTAATATGGTAATTGGAAGGACACCTGAGGTCCCCTTAACCTCAATGGTTTGGCTATGGATTGCTTGCAAGTAATGGGATGGTATGACGATACCACTAATATTGGCCTTAGTTAATAAATGGAAAATGGATTATTTGGACATGGTTTTAATTGGGAATTAATGGCGGGGTGTGTAGCTAAGCCATGAAAGGTGGCGGTCCCGGGGGGACCAAAATTGGAAACTCATATTTGCTAACATCAGGGGTCCTTGATGACCATATGTGAGTGTCACATTTTTATATTGAAGGGATGTACTAGTCATCCCATGGGATATTTCCTAGTCGTGCGGCTACATACACCGGGACCATTTCAGCTGGGGGAGTTGAACCTATATGGCCCGTGGGTGGTTAGGATGGCTAAGCTACACAGTCCAGGGTTTGGTTTTAAGTACATGCTAAACCCGCTCCCTTTCCCCGGCACTTATACATATGTGTGGTTGTATGCATTATGGATGGTTTAACTTGGTTTTATAACTGACATTATTTTATCCTTATCTTGAGATTTATGCTAGCGGTCATTCGCTAACCCCGTCTATCTGTGTCTGTATACCTACACTATGCAGGAACTAACTATTCTAATCCTCCTATTTAGTACGCAGATTTGGTATCATCATTTGGACAGAAGTGGTGAGTTTCCATCCTTTTAGAAGGCCTCATTTCATGTGATGAATTTCTCTAGACACTTTTCTTTCATTTTGGATATTGGTTTTGGCCATAATTGGGGGTATGTTCTAACCAGATTTGTTTTCTCCTTAGGTTAGAGGCTTTGTGGTACTTTTGGGTGTTGGTATGGGAGGGATCAGTAGAGATGTCAGCCTTACTATTGGTATTGATATTGAGGCTGGCATCATCGGACATGATTTGTCACTGTTCCATCACATTACATTTTAGGATTGATTTTCATATTATGTTTTGGTATTCCCTTTGGTTTATGGTCTATGATTTGTTTGGTATAGTTGGTTGGTTAATGAGGTACTGTTGGACTCGGTTGGGTCGGTCATGGTTGTGATCCTATCCCAGAGTCTTAACGAGAATAATAACGCTATCTTGTTATATGTTCAAAAGTCAACCCATCTAATGCTGGACATAGGTGGTTGGGTTAGGTAATAGAGAGTGGTCCCTGATCCTGATTGCTTGGGATCCCCATTACGACAAGGATTGAGGTCGGGTCGTGTCATCTGTTGATACAGAAGGACCAGGTGTCCTAATATGTTCCATGAGTGCAGATATTTCAGACTCAATTCCAACTCTTCTATTATTTTTCACCAATTCTAAACTCCTTTATAATGATCCTAGTAGGAGAATTAAGTTCTTCTGAGAGATCTCCAAACATTTTTTCTAAATAGATGCATCAATAAAACTCAACCCATCAGATAAATCTGATTCAACTATGGGTCACCCAAATATTACCTCTCACAGGATACATCCTCTTAACTTTCTTAGCAAAATAAACAGTTTCATAGATAGATTCTGCTTGATTTACTCCCTAGATGATTCTACCTTACTTAGTACCTAATTCTTTCTTGATCATACACAGCAAAAGCACTTTTATCAACAATAACTCTAGTAGGAATTATTCTCTCAAAATATTATCCACATGAGAAACTCCTAAATCATCAATTTAGTTTAGTTTTGAGAAGAGGTATGATGAGATGAGACATACAACTTTATAAAAAAAGTCATTATTTCCTTGATTCTGAAGTTCTTTTAGAAGTCAATCACTTTTGTTTTTTAAAAGAAATAGGTACAAATTCTTTATAATTATTTTTAACATTTAAAAAAAACTTTGGATCACATATCTCGATTAGTATTTCAATATGTTTGATCTTATTCTTATTTTTCAAGTCATTTTTTGTGACATAGGCAAACTCACAAATATAATATTATATTAAATGAGTTACTTGAACTTGAAAATGGTATAAAGAGGTATAATTAAATGTACAAGTATGAGTATAAAATTAAACTTAATGTTTATTTTATACAGTGTTATTTATCCAATCATTTAGGGATACTCATGTAAGCCTACTCTTCCCCAATTAGATTTCTATAATAAATCAGGTTCATTTACATGTTTCATCCATAGTTCCTCTATTACAAGGTTTCCAGTCTTTTCAATGTCGTTCCTTGTGAAGTGCTTGTAATGTATCTATTGATCATTTTTATTATTTTTATGTTTTTTTTATTTAGAGTTTTTCTATAGCTGTACCAAGTCATTTATGACTTGCTAAGATGGATAATTCTATCACCAGGCAGTTCATTTGATTTTTATAGTCATTTTCCTATTTTGAAGCTTTTGAAGTTAAGAAAATGATATCGGACCAAAAATTTAGGTAAATGTCCTTGGATGATAATTTTAGTGGTTCAGTTAGCTCCAGAATATAGGTGCTGCTTGGTCCGAGTCTGAGGATTTTGGGATCAATTTAAGCTATTGGGTGGATTTTGGTGAAAATGAAATGTTGGGTATTAGACCTATTTTTTTATCAAAATGCCTTCTGATTGAAATTTTGATATTTTTTTTAGTCCAAAATCTTGAATTTTGTACAGTAGTATAATATTTTTGTGTTCATAAAATTTTAAATTAATCCTAAGGGATCGTTCAAAGATTTTATAACTTAGCAAAGTTGTTGGTGCATCAACACCTAGTGTAGGAAAAGAATTTTGATCTCCACATTTGCAAGGCCTTAACCTCGATCGCAGAGATCAAGAAGTCCCGATCTTCACATTAGCGAGCTAGCCTTCGCGTTGTTGAAAAAATACTGACATAATAGGTCCAGGATACTTCTTCGCCCTTATGATGGACCGACCAAGTTCGTGAATGACATTATTAGTTAGCTCTCACATTCACGATAGGGGTCTCGTGATGGCGAATAAGGACCCTGATAGTATATGCAGTCTCTTCCTTCATTTTCACCTAAAAAATTAAGTGTAATATCATCATTAGTGGTATGAAGAGCTTAAAAATTTATATTACATCATAAATTAGAGCTTGGATTGAGCTGGGAATATTAAAATGATCATTTCCTCACCTTTATCTCATAAGTTTTCAAATAAATTTTTGTTTAATTCGTAGTTAAGTTCTTCTTTTTCTTTGAACTTGGCAGACCATTTTGGACAAGGAATTGAGGGTTGGTCCAATTTTAAAGAACTAGTTAACTATGACTTGAGGGGCGCTGTGGAAGTTTTAATTTTATGATTCTCCAAGCGGGTTCCGTGGAAATTCCTAGCTCGATTTATGATCCAGAGTGTAAATTCATAATATAGGTATTAAGATTCTTGTCTTGACATATAGAATACTATTTGATAGCATAGTAGTGTTCAAAGGCTTCTTAAAAGATGAAAGTGTTCTAGAGGTTTGTGGGTGCTTTTGGCGGCGTTCAGATAAGCTACGCTTACCCTTTTCCTACACTTTTCTTTCTTATGCTACTAGTGTGATATTGTTCTAGTTATGGGTTAATTCTTATGGCTTGGATTTTCTCTTAATGTATTGACTATTTTAGATGATAAGGAGCCTTTTTGAGTGGAACCCAACCCCATTTTTTCCTTATCTTAGTCTATATTTATTCTTTAGGACTAGAATTAACCTATTTAGTTCCTTGAGATGGTTTTGAAGAGGCTCACCCTAGGTTTAAGTAGGTGCTTTCCTTAGGTTCAATTTTTGAGATATTTAGTGGGCCCTACCCCCTTTTTAGTGTAGGCTACTTAGAATAACACCCCCTTGACCTAAATAATCACCATATCGATGCTTTAGGCTATTACTTGAATTTTGATTGACTTAGTCATTATAATAAGCTTAGTTAGCTTCATTGCTTCAAGTAGGGTAGTTTGACCCTAAACTGTATTTTCAGAGTTAATAATTGGAAGACACTTCTCCTTGATTTGACCACCTAAAATTGAAATTTATGATTAAATAGACTTGATGGAATATAAATATGGTATATCTTTACATATTGCTTACTTAATATTTTTGGATCGAGTCTAGCATCTATATATTTATATTATTCATTGAGTTTTGATTTGAGTTTGGCATTTGATATATTGTTATTATCTATTAGTTTTGGTTCGAGTTTGACATTTGCTATCATCATTATTATTGATCTGGAGTTGAAATTTTGATGGAGACCAGTAAGATTTTTGGTTATGGCTGGAAAGAAGTATCAGGTATGCATATCACAAGTGTTGGCCCATATTACATTCATCATTATTATTATTCTATCCATATTTTAGTATTATCCTATACATATTTTAGTATTACTCTTTGCTTTCACCCACCGTGCTTATGAAGGCTTATTAGGTTTATTTCTTCTTGTGTATGTCTTCTGAGCTTATAGGGCTCTAGTTAGGTTAGAGCTAGACTTTTATTTATAATTTAGAGTTACTTGTTTTTTATTTATCGCATTTGCCTAGCATAGCCTATTATTTTCATTTCTATCTCTTTATTACTGACTTAGTTTACCTACTCACATGTTATTTATACTTTTATTGTAATTGAGCTCTGTCGATCTATGATGTCTATAGAGTACCCATGAATTAGATACTCATACTACATTTATGCATTTTTTTATGCAGATCCGAGTATGAGCCACCACCATTGACAATATCCAAGTTGTGCGATTGATTACAGAGTGGGTGAGCTTGTAAAGCCAAGAATCGGTCCTCCTTCTTTTGTTGGTGTAATAATCTTAATTTGTATATCTTGAGAATTTGATGTATATTTGACACTATCTAATACCTTACCAGGTCTTAAAGGGTCATTTTGATATTTTTCTCATATTCACTCTC
The DNA here is from genome assembly GCF_002878395.1 of Capsicum annuum. Taxonomy (NCBI): domain Eukaryota; kingdom Viridiplantae; phylum Streptophyta; class Magnoliopsida; order Solanales; family Solanaceae; genus Capsicum; species Capsicum annuum. The sequence goes on from NC_061121.1 coordinate 197,394,757, forward strand.
ATGTGTATACACACACACTAAGATATATATATGTATATGATTTTACGAACGTACTATATGAAGGTAGTACGTTAGTATTCTCTCCATTTTTAATTTTCTTAAATGCCCTTATTTTTTGTTTCCACCAATAAAGAAGGGACCTTTTTTTCATTTCATCAAATAGCCCTACAAATTCATTTTCTTTTGCCTGATTACACCCATAGGCTTCCCTATCGGTAGATTCCCAACTTTCTCGTCAATTGTTGGTTCATTCCATCACCTCTTCCCCATCAATGGTGAAACTTAAAACAGTTAAAATCTACAACAATTTCTTGGCCACATTAAATAAGTAGATTTATAGAAATATATGAAACTGTATTTTTATTTAACAAAATTTCAGAATCACTGACATCCACAAGAATCTCTAAATAATAAACCTAAATTCGATCCACCTCCACAAGTGAAGCGGGACTGAGGGAATAAGCAAAGGGATTACATTTTAAGAAATCAAATTTTTATTCTTTAGATTTTATATTTATTTAATCTTTGAGTGTGAAATTTTAGAAGATCTACCAATTGAATTTTGTGAGAACAAGAACAAAAATAAAAATAAGAAAACTTCGTAAGAGCTCCAATGGAATATAGGAGAATAAATAAAAAAGTAAAAAAAGGAAAGAAAGAGAAAAGAAAATCAGAGTTGGATATAGATTCTAGTGAAAAGACAAAAATATCCTCATACTTTATGTGTTGGAAAGAAATACAAGGACATTTTAGAAAATTAAAAAAATGAGGACGATGTTATCATACTACCTTTAGGTTTTATGTTAGCAAAATCCATATATAATAATATCTTTATGTTCCTGACTATGACTATGATTTGAATTACCAATTGGTAGGTTGAAGTAGATATCATCATGACCAGAGAAACAGGATTGTGATAGTACTAAAGTTATTCTCATAAACAGGCATTGGTGTGCTTAGTGACTTATTTACTGATTTGATTTTTTCTATTCATGACCTTTCCTCTTGTTCATCTAATAGAATGGGTAACACAATCTGTTCATAGTACTTTCTTAGTGGCAGCATGTTCATTTTTTAATCTCCTCCAAAGGTTACCTTTTTCACTCTTTCCTTTAGTAAGTGAGAGAAATTTTTATTCATCTCCAATCATATATCTTGCGGAAGTGCTATTGATGTACTAATTATGCTTGTTTTCTCTCACTATTGCCTGCAACTAAATCAAAGATTTAGTTTTAAGAACTTGGCCTAGCTTGGGCCCTTATCTTTGAATAAAAGAATGAATTAAGCTTCTTTTTTTTCCATAATGGTAATATGTTAATGCACCTGTTCCATTTATCAATTTTAGGAGTATTCTTTTCAGCCATTTTTATGTTTTTATTCCTAACTATTGTTGCAGCTAGACACTTAGTGGTAAGATGTCCAAATTTTTCATAAAGGTAACACAAATATTCAGTTGGGTTTTTTTCTTTGTGAAAGCCTAAACTTGTTATTTCATTGTGAGTCCTACTACCAAGATTATTTAAAAGTCTAGAGGATTGTGTCCAATGATTTGCTTTTTAAGATTCATTTTTAATCTAGACACTTCAAGACTTAATCTTTTGGCTTTTTCTCTTTCAATGAAAAATTCATCTCTAATATGTTTTAGTTTAGACTCAACCTTTTGATGATCATCACTGATGGATTTCTTTCCTTTTTCTATAATAGATAGTTTAAGGATTTTAGACTGGAGTATAAGAATGGTAGTACCATATTGCTTAAATTGTTCCTTTAGAATGAAATTTTTATTTTCAGTAGCCATATTGTTATTCTTAATATCAATGTATTTATATTTTTTACTAGCAAAAGCACTGAGTTACTAATCTCTACCAACAATTAAGTCATAAAAGTCAATAGGTTAATAACTTCTTAGAAGGAAATGTAATCTATGTTTCAACTCAGATATGTTTTCCTCAGAGTTGTTCACTTCTTCCTCCTCATCTGAATCACCTATAGCATGAGTGTTATTTCATCAGTTTCATTATCATCAAACTCGTCTAAGCTTGATCCCCATGTTGTTGTCATGATAAATGATTCTTTCCTTTTGTAGTTAGATTTCTTTTGGTTTCAACTCCTTTTCATCTTTTGTTTTCCTCCACTCAATTTCCCCTAATGGACAATCTTTGATCATGTGATCAGTTTTTTCATACTTGATATATCCAGATGTGATCTGTCATTGGACTGATGTTTCCTACTTGGTCCTTTCTTATTATATGTCTTTTCTTTCTTAGAGGATCTTTTGAAATTCTTGGTAATGAGACTGATTTGTATATCATCCATATCATACCTTCATTATCAAAAGCCATTAATGTCACTAACCTTTCGTCAATACATTTGTTATTATTGAAGATCTACATGTTCTTCTCATACGCGTTAACAAGAGTGTTTCAAATTTATTTTGTGATGGTGCAGCCTGAGATCCTATGTATTCATCTGGTCCATGTCCACAAATAAGAATATTTTTCGCTTTTGCATTCTTTTCAAGCATATTGACATCAACCTCATCATACTTATTATTTTCTTTTTGTACATTCTTATTTTTAGCATCCTTTTTCATAAGGTATTAAGGTCCATTAATGATTCTGTTCCAGAGCTCAAAGTCCACAACTTGTAAAAAAACCGTTCATCCTTTCTTTCCATCCAGAGTTGTATTTTCCATTGAACAACAAAGGCATGTTGATGTCTTGTCCCTCACCGTGTCTGAGTGAGGTACAAAATTCATTTTGATCTTATTTTAAGGTGTTAACTTTCATAAAATAACATGCTCTAATATCAATTGATATTCTACACGACCTATTATTTTAGTGAATTAATCTTACGAGTTGCCTATGAGTGAAACAGGTTGTCCAATGTATTTCAACGAAAGCAGAAAATATACTAAGTAATGAACATAATAGTTTTACATAAAAAACACCTGGCTTACAACAGGTGTACAAATCCACCATTTGTACCTTTACATGATTCAAATCTCAACTTCATTAAATAGAATGAGACTCTCAACAAAAGATTACAAACCTTGTAACCTAAGAAATTATAAAACTCTAATTTATAATATTCAACAATATCTTCATACTGTTGAATCCCACTTCAAGTTCTCCAATTTAAAAATCATATTACAAAAATCTTACAACCCTAGAAACTAAATCTAATTCCTAAAAATATACAAACCTTCCAAGGTTTATGTTCCCAAATCTTCGTGTTAGCCTAACTTGATTAAAATTTCTAAACTAATTAATAACACGCTGAAACTAAGAAAGCATGAAAATTATAACTCGATTAAACAACAAAAATAGACTTAAGCACTATAAAACATAGTTCTATAGAGTAGGTTCTTCAATCTAATTCTTCGTTCTTCATACTTGGATAGCTAGGCAGAACTCTCGTAAATATTGTTCTTACTTATTTGATCATGTTCTACCTTTCTTTCTCTCGGAATAAGTGCATAAATCTTATTTTGGAAGTCCTTGAGTATTTATAACTCTCATTGATCTTCATAATTAAGTAGATTTTTAACTCCACGAGGACTTTCATGCTCTTTAGTCTCTCTTCTTGAGTGTTGTAGCCAAACACTAACTTTCCCTTCAACATACAGTGATCTCCTTATGTTTATTTGAAGTAACAAACTTCCATTCCTTTATTTTTGCAAATGTGACTTTATTCATACAAAATTCTATTAGAAATTGAACTCTTCTGAAGCACTTTTTCATGAACCAGCTATGCTTACTTGTTCCATGGCCTCTTTTCACTCGTCAAAACTTCACAATTTCTAATAAATACACACCATAAAGAGCACACAAAAATATGCAATATATCATTTAAAATATGTATTGCTACTGATGATAACCTAAAAAAGATGAGGATGAGGATAGTCTTAATATGTTATTATTGTGAGGACTATAATCAGGAGACTATAAATCATTTATTTCTAATATCCCCCATGGTCCAAAGGATATGGAAGTAGTTTGCTAATTGTGTAGGTTTAATAATAGAGGATATGCAGTTTCCACAAGTCACGCAGAGATGGTGGAGCCACCCAGCTCTCACAAAGCTGAAAGTTGTCTTGCAAGCAATACCAACAATCATCATGTGGGAGTTATGGAGAAGGAAAAATTCAAGAAGGCATGGGAAAGAGACAAATTGTCATAGACTACTTTAGCTTTGCCAACAAATAATGCATATGCTTATAAAGCACAAGTATCCATAAAATCCTCCCACAATAGATAAATATTGTAAACTATCTACAATGATACAAAGCAAGATTGTACCATAAAACAGTAAAATGCAGATCAAATGCAACACTGATGGTACATGTCAATGAAATTTCAAAATAGAAATCCATGGCTTCTGTTTAAGGATTGAAGAAGGGAACTTGATCTAGGAAATTGAATGGAATACAAATATGATGGCAGAAGCTACAACGTTCAAAAGTGCCTTAATTTATTGCACAAGAAGTCTGAGAAATAACATAATTGTAGAGACTGACTCACTCAGTCTTTAAAGGATGTTAATTACGAAATGAAAAATTCATTGGGAGATAGCATACATAATGGATAAATTCATGAGATGTTGAATAAAGTGCACTCTCAAATTAAACATGTTTTTAGAGAGGAAAATTAATTAGCGAACAAAGTGGCTAATAGTGCGTACAATCAAGAAGGAATATGTTGCTATAGGAGCTTTCAACGAATGCCTAAAGCATGTAGGAAAAATTTAAACACATGAAAAGCACAAATAGCATCGATACTCATTAGAACAAGGAGGATTACATCAACAAAAAAGAGGGACGAGTTATCATACACTGCATAAACACTGAACTCACAGTTATGATATACAGGTTAATGTTTTGCCATTTCTTGGGCTAAATAAATGTCAGTCATTCTAAGCTACCTAGCCTAAGCTACGACAGCTTACAAAAATGGTCACCAAAAAAATGCGAAGGCATTAGGGTCTTATGAAACTTTTTCTTCTCCTATCCAAGAAAGAAGGACAAGAGAAGAAAACCTGGAGCAACTTATTTTTCTCCCTTACTGCTCCAACTATAGAATAAAAGGGTCAGTACTTGAAACAGTATTAAAAGCAGAGTAAATCATAAAGAGGGATGGATATTTGTTACCAGAGAGCTGAAATACGTGACCTTGCACCTTTACTGAAATCACTACCTGAGTCTCGCATTTATCAAAAAACACATCTACAAAGGAACGATGATTGAGGAAAGGAATAAAGGGCAATGAAATGAAGGAAAAGAAAAAGAATCTTATTTCTGTGAGTTGAGAAAAGAGCTCAAGACAACGCCAAAGAGGAGGTTGACTTATCACTCACAATAAGAAGATGAAATGGGATTTGGAGAAGTGTGGTGTCGTCACTGTCCAGGAGAAAAGAGGCAAGATAGAGATTTGGAAACCCTATTTTTTATGGTTATGTCCAAATATAGGGGGAATAGGGCAGGTCGTATTTCTTTGTCTTAGGATCATAGTATTCAGTCAATTTGTGGGTTGATTATCACTTCATGTTGCATTTCATTATTTTCTTTTGATTGTTTCTTGGATGTAGTTATCATTTATTTGATTATTAATAAAGTGAGCTCTAAAGCTCGAATTTAATTTAAAAAAGGCATTGTGTTGCTAAGTTTGATTTCCAATCATTTTCAAAGTGAGGGAGGATCCCTACTTATAGGGTTACAATAAGTAAATAGTACTAACCCCATAGAATTAGTTTACTATACCCAATGAGACAATGCCAGTGTCTTATCCATTGCAGGCATTTGCCCCTACCTTTTGTTTGTTGCAGACAGGTATGTAATGAGCCTATGTAGCTGCAGGTCCTGACATTTTTATCCCTTATTATTTTCTTCCATGTCATCGCCACGATGGTGCCTTATTGTATGCTGTCACTCTCGAGAGGTCATAAGTCGAAAGCACCGCTCTGTTGTCTCACTTTGACTTGCTTGCTTGTTAAAGGTTTAATCACTTTCTTGATAACAATCAAGTCCCTTTACCCAATACCGATATAAAGAATGTATGAAAATAATTTTTAATTTTATAATTTTAAATATATCATGTGAAAGATTAAAATTAAATAATTATTAAAAAAAAAGGACAATCTTTTTTAACCAAACTAAAAAAAATAAGATAAGCAATTAAAATTGAGGGAATAATATAATAGAGTAGTGCTTTTGCAAGACTCATTGTCCAAAAAGAATAAGAAAGGAAAATATACATCTTCATCGAACTCTGAGTTTAACTTTTATAAAATAAAAAATTTACATTAAAAATGTTACCTAACATAAAATTACAAGTAAGTTCCAGAAATTTCAATAACCTAGAAATAATTTAATTTAATTACATACTGTAACAGGCTAAAATAAGCAACATATAGGTTTCACACGGACCATGCTTCAAAGAAATTGACTTACCTACACAATGTTGCTTTTCGCTACAACAAATAATTCTATACGATAGCAACAAGGTGCAGCCGGCCGTGGTAATTAATATTGTAAGGTAAAATGAATAGTTTAACATTAAAGAAGGTTTAAACAATGGTAAATGATAAGTGTGGAGTACACATGCCATACTATATCATATTAATCATCCGTCTTTTTTACTTCTCCATAATATTAAAAATAAATATTAATTTTTACTTGTTCAATTTGAAAAATAAAAAATAATTTATCATTTAATTTTTAATTTATTCTTAGTATTAATTATAACTTTTTTAAAATATTAAATTTATTATATTCAAATAGAGGTAGAGTTAATATTTTATGCTACTTATTTTGTATATGTCAAGTCACACTAGATAAATAAAAATATATCGATAAATTAATAAAATAATAATGAATAAACTTGTAATAAATGTTGAAACGACCTGCATCGTCAAGTTTGTGCCCTTGCCGGCACAAATCCAATTGTCTTCTTTGAGAAAACTACAAAAATGACCCTATATTGAGTGACTTTAGATTTTTGTCTGCCGTAAGAAGAATTCTATAGAATTAGTATTCCTTCTTTTAACAAATATCTATTTACCTCTATATACCTCAAATATTTTCAACCAATTCTCCATACTTATTTATCTTTCAATATCTTTTTTGTTTCTCTTATTTATATTACTTTGATATTATTATATATATATATTATCACATATAATGAATGTCTTCTTTATCATATATAGTGGATGTATATTTTACCATATATAATGAATGTATATTTATAGTTAAAAACTCCAAGATTAGTTTTCCGGATTTTTCTTCATTGTAATCCACTCCTCAAGAATCCCTCAAGAGCAATAAAAATTACTCTCTATTCTCTCTTTACTATTTTTCTTTGCTTTATATTTCATAACACGTTATCAACACGATACTCTGTCAAATAAGGTGAGATTGTAAATCTAAAGATAATTTCAAGGTTAGTAGTTTCTTATGTTATTTGTCTTGTGCTATTAATAATATCATTATTATTGGATTTGAGAAAAAATAATTGGTTTGGAACCACTTATGCTTTAAATTTGTTCGTGAAGAACAATATTGTTAAAAAATATAATGATAAATTTAAATATCATCTCATTAAGAGGGTAAGACATTGAATTAAAAGTTTCAATGCGCCATGATGATAAGATGTTGGGTTCAAGTCCCATCGAGTTATAGCCTAAGATGCCTTTATATAGATAAGATATTGAGTATGAATCTCAATACACCATATTGATGATATTATGACGGCAAAGACAAAATAATGTGTTTTTGATGAAAAGTCATGAGACATGTCCTCTTGAATATGTTGCATTCTCTGAAGTGAATGTGGTAGAATTACATAATATGTTCGAAATAGACAAGTGATTGAATGTACGAATATAAGCGTGGTTGGACGATATGATAATTATAATCAAAAGTAAAAATATTTTCACACGCTTATTATGATTATTAGATATGTTAGAGAAAAATTCTCGACATCATATGTATGCCTCGATTTGCTCCTGAAGTAGCAATATCATGAAAGAGGTTATAACCTATCAAAATTTGATAGGCTTAAGACACAATTATATTCCATTCCTGGGGAATGGGAAGCTTATTAATGTAAATGTGCACTTGATTGTGATGGTATCACAACTCACCTCCGAAAGTGACAGAATAATTGAGAAGAGTTATTTTGAAATCTACTTCCAAAGTAGCAAATTTGAAATTTAAAATCTGCTTCTAAAGTAGCAAATCTAAAATTTATTCATGTAATAATAAATCTAAAAGGTACATGTCATAGTAAACTTAGAGTTTACTAGAATAAAAGTTCATCAAATCGACATGAGCGATTGCGACATCTTAAAGATGTGCATACTGAGTATTTAACATATTTGAAGAATTAGAAAATTCTTCATTACTTTTAATGTTGATTGTTCTCATGATAAGTTGGTTGGACCAACTAATGTTGGGATTAGATCCCTTAAAATCTGAAAATTATATAAGGTGAATATGGGTCCGTTCGCCTATCATGTGGTATGTTAAAAAGATGCATCAATAAGATGATCACATATATATATTTATTGTCAACCTGCAATTTGACATTCATAAAGTTGTTTGCTAAAAAAAAATTGAGCCAAGAGCATAGTTTTCAGATTGTGTAATCAAGGAAATTCATCTTGATAAAGCTAATTAAGTTGGTGTTAAATGCCTTTGATAAATAGTTGAATCATTATTTATAAGAACAAAGCCTCATGTGTTGGTCTGAAGTATGGTATATTACATACAATAACACTTGTTTGTATTAGACCAAAAATTATGATTAATACTTCCTCTCAATTAGTTCAAGGTTGGGAATCAATTATTCCATCTAGTAATTTTGATGTGTGGTATTTGATAATGTAACGCCCCGAGTCTGCACTCTAGACGTCACACGGTGCTTATGACCCTGAAGGACCACAAGCTAACCCATGACTGGTACCTAATATGAACACTGAATAATAATACTGAAATAATGCAGAAGTTAGGCAGAAATGCCATAAGGTTCATAATCTAAATACTGAAAAATATAGCAACTGATAATAATATCTGAAAACTGAATATTATTTGAACTAGCCTAGTCTGAAAAGCCTCTACTGAACTATCTGAATGTGGAGTTGATGGCATAATCCCCCAACTAACTTTGACTAATAAAATGCTGAATCTACTGAAATACTGAAATAAATAATATCCTTGATGGATGAAGACTCATTACTAAATCTGGTGCTGCTAATTGAATCTGGCTAAGTGCGGTCAGGAACCTGAGCGTCCGAACCTATAATATGATACATCATAGCGCAAGAAAATAGTATGCGATCAGTACGTGGAATGTACTAGTATGCTAGATGAGGTAAGGCTGCAATACATGGGTTCATATGCATGAGCAATTACTAACTAAGTGACATAAATATAACTAAATGAGAGTACATAGATAGCTGAAGCTACTGTAAACACTGATTATGCAATATTGTACATATACATATATACTATGTCGGAGATTTATACTGAAATGGAGTACTAAGTTCTGATAACTGAGTAACTGATATCTGAGATTACTGATAACTAAATTACTGATAATTGAGTGACTATTTTTGATAGTCCTAATTCTATAGAACTGAACTGAGTTCTATGCTGAGACTGAAACTGAAACTATGAATTACTGACATGCCTCTCTCTAAATTGATTGGGTTCAACCTGTAACTCCAGTTGGAAGGGTGTCAGTACCATGCCACAGGTACGGATACTGGCTGTGTGGATCCACTGAAACATTGTCCCAAAGGACTAAGGGTCACCCTCTACTGGCAGGTTCCCTGATGAGAACGGTATTACCCTCAACTGGCAGGTAAAAACCTTATCAATCCTCAATTGGTAGGTTGATATCTCAACCTACGCTGGATACATAGTTCTGGAACACAAGGATTGCTACTAAGGATCACACCCTCTACTGACAGGTGATCCTCCATCCTTGGGTTCGCTCAGTGCTGAATCCTATTCCCAACTGAATGACACTAATTATTAAACTGAACTGAAACTGGACTGAGATTAACTGAATTTTAGAACTTACTGAGTACTACTATTTGTGACATTACTAAGACTATTCTATAGCTATTGTAATTCTAGGTAAACAACTAGATTTTGGGTATTAAATACCCCCAGGACTCAATAGCCTCAATAGTAAGACATGGCACAATCTCGAAAGCATACTAGCTAGTCACTTAGCCATGATTCATTCATTGATACATTTTTTCAAACACTTTCAAGGCATGAACTTGTACATGAATGGGAAAACATGATAACTTGTCATGATTTCACTATTCAATTCACATAGGCATTCTAACAAACACTTGGGAAGCATGATTATTTCACATAATAATAAACATATATAAATATCATGGTTACAATATTCAACTTATAAATTCAAAGATTTAACATGAGAATCAGATAATTCACCACGCATGCTCTCTTAATTTCATGATACTTGTAACTAATCATAGATTGAAACCCAAACAACATCATAAACATGCATACAATCTAATTCAAGCATGGAAATCATAAATCCAAAAACTTGTATTCTTGAAAAAAAAGGGTTCTTGGGCCCTAGGGTGGTAAGGACCCATGGATGAACACCTAACATACCTGGAAAGATGAGTTCTTGAAGTTTCTTGGTGGGATTCTTGAGGATTGCTCTTGATTCTTGAAGGCTAAGATTTTGTTAATTGAGAGAGTGTTCTTGATTTTGGGGAAATTGAATAAAATAATGACTTAACTAGGTTATTAGGGGTTAAATCATGTGGATAGATTGATTAGGGCCGTGAAAAAAGACCAAATTACCCCTAGAAAGAATTAAATTTTTTGTTATTGGATTCTCAATTTTGGTCTTCATTGCGACGCGGTGGCACCATGGTGAGCCACTGGAAGTCAGTTGAAACTATTTAAAAATCGACCATCATGAAATTCCTTTTTGGCGCGACGTGGTGGTATCTTGTCAGGCTACTGGAAAATGACAATTGCGAAAATGAACATTGGCGCGATGCGTCGTTATCGCATTGACACACTGGAAATTACAAATTAGAAATTGAAACTTCACCGTGATGTGCTAAAATCGCGGTGTCTCCCTGGAAACTGACGAATGCCATTTTGAACCTCATCGCGACGTAGTGCTGCTAAATTTAACATACTGTTTCACAAAAAGGGTCATAACTTCTCACTTGGATATCGAATTTAGTCAAACTTTATATCATTGGAAAGCTGACTGAATTTCCTACACTTTGGTAAGTCTTAAAATGGAAAATTCTAAGTGTATTAAAAGTTTTATATAGAAATTCTCGTGTACTGAGAGCTAAATTGAGCTAGTAAAATACAAGGTATTACATTATCTCCCACTTGGGAACATTTGTCCTCGAATAAGACTGATTAAGCTGAGAAATACTGATAGACATGAGTTTATATATTGAACATGCATAACTGAAAGATGAAATACATGACTGAAACTGATCCATGGATGCATGACTGTTAAGAAGATGCTATGCAATGGTAACTTATACCAAGTTTGTAACTGTAACTGAACATGGAACCAAGTAATTCTAAGGAAGACTGTTACCTCAAGCAAAGTCTGAGTTTATGGAGAAGAGGTGAGGATACTTGGTCCGCATATCTGCTTCTGCTTCCCAAGTATCTCGTTCAATGGACTGGTTCCTCCAAAGAACATTGACCAAGGAAACTTCTTTGTTCCTTAGTCTGCGAATCTGAGGATCAAGGATTTGGAATGGGACCTCCTCGAAAGAGAGATCATTCTAAATATCTTTGCCCTCTAAGGGGACTACACTGCTGGGTCACCAATGCATTTCTTTAGCAAGGAGACGTGGAATATTGGGTGCACTGAAGCTAAGTCTCAAGGTAACTCAAGCTCGTAAGCTACCTTTTTTAAATGGCTGATAATTTTATAAGGATCGACATATCGGGGACTAAGATTCCCCTTCTTTCTGAACCTCTTTACATTCTTCATAGGAGAAATTTTCAAGTACACAAAATTGCCAATATCAAACTCGAGATCCTTTCTTCTCACATCTGCATACGATTTCTGTGACTCTGGGCTGCCCTAAGCCTTTCTCTGATCAACTGAACCTTCTCTAAGGCACCGAACACTAAATTAGGCCCTACTACTACTGCCTTACTTACTTTGAACCAACCAATGGAAGATCTACATCTCCTCTCATAAAGAGCCTCAAACGGAGCCATCTGAATACTAGAATGCTAGCTGTTATTATATTCAAATTTGATCAAAGACAAGTGGTCATCCCAACTACCTTTAAATAAACAACGCATTCTCTTAACATATCTTCTAGAATCTGAATGGTCTTTTCTGCTTGACCTTCTATCTGAGGGTGAAAAGTTGTACTGAGGTGAACTTGGGTACCAAGACCCCTTTGGAATACTTTCTGAAAATAAGAGGTAAACTGGATACCTCTATCTGAAATGGTGGATACTGGGACTCCGTGTAGCCTGACCAACTCTCTAATATAGAGTTTGGCATAGTCCTCGGTTGAATAGAAAGTATGGACTGGCAAGAAATGAGCAGATTTGGTCATCCTATCTACGATAACCTAAATCAAATCATGCTGATGACGAGTATGAGGTAAACCCATCATAAAGTCCATGTTCACTTCTTTTCATTTCCATGTGGGAATACTGAACTCTTGTATGGACCCACTAGGCTTTTGGTGCTCAATATTAACCTACTGATATATCGAGCACTTATCTACAAACTTTGCGATATCACTCTTTATCCCAGTCCACCAATAGATCTCCCGCAAATTATGGTACATCTTAGTGGCCCCTGGATGAATCGAGTAACACACACCGTGCGCTTTAACAAGAATTCATTGCCTCAAGTCATCTATACTTGGCATATATAATCGACCCTGGCAACGCAACACACCATCTCTCCTTGGGAGAAAACCTCTACTTTCTTATCTCTGTCTGGTTCTTTCAACTTAACTAGACTAGGATCTCTGTCCTACTTTATTTTCACTTTGAAAACCAGAGATGATACTGAACTATTCTGCATCTACACACTACCCTCTGCTGAATCGACAAAGCGGACACCTAGTCGGGCAAGTTGATGAACTTCCAAACTTCTTCTTACCATTCTCAACATGAGCAACACTACCCATAGACAACCTACTAAGAGCATCTTCCACTACATTGGCCTTGCCCGAATGATACAGAACACTCATATCATAATCTTTCTGCAACTCTAACCACCTTCTCTTATGTAAATTCAAATCTTTCTGAGAGAATGCATAATGCAAGATTTTGTGATATGTGAACACATAAACATGCACCCTATACAAATAATGCCTCGAAATCTATAAGGCAAACACTACTGCTACTAACTCAAGATCATGGGTGGGGTAATTCCTTTCATGGGGCTTAAGCTGTCTAGAGGCAAAGGCTATGATGTTACCTCTCTGTATTAGAACACAACCTAAACCAAATCTGGATGCATCACAGTACATAACAAACCCATTTTAACCATCTGGTAACGTCAAAACTAGGGCTATAGTGAGTCGAGTCTTTAAATACTGAAAACTCTTCTCACAAGAATCTGACCACTAAAATTTGACTTTCTTCTTAGTCAGCCTGGACATGAGGGATGCAATAGACAAAAACCATTTTACAAATCGATGTTTATAGCCAGTTAAACCTAAGAAATTCCTGATATCTGACGGAGAAATGGGTCTAGGCCAGTCTCTCACTGCCTCGGTATTTTAAGGATCAACTTTAATGCCATCACCAGAAATAATATGATCAAGGAATGCTACTGACCTTAGCCAAAATTTGCACTTACTAAATTTGGCAAACAACTTATGGGCTCTGAGAGTTTGAAGTACGATTTTAAGATGATCTGCGTGATTATTCTCACTACGAAAATAGACAAGAATGTCATCAATGAAGACTATGATGAACATGTCTAAGTGCTACTTGAACACATAATTTATTAAGTCCATGAAGGTTGCTGGGGCATTTGTGAGACCAAAGGATATGACTAGAAACTCAAGATGACCATACCGGGTTCAAAAAGGTGTTTTTTGAATGTCATATTCTCTGACTCTGAGCTGATGATAGCTGGATCTAAGGTCTATCTTAGAAGAATAACTGGCGCCCTGAAGTTGGTCAATCAAGTCATCGATTCTAGGAAGTGGATATTTGTTCTTAACTATGACTATGTTCAACTGTCGGTAGTCTATACATATTCTGAGTGAACCATCTTTCTTACCCACGAATAGGACTGGAGTGCCCTATGGGGAAATGCTGGGTATGATGAACCCCTTATCTAAAAGGTCCTTTAACTATTCTTTTAACTCTCTGAGTTTAGCTGGTGCCATTTTGTATGACACAGTAGATATAGGCTAAGTTTTTGAAAGAAGGTCTATTTTGAAGTCGATTTCCATTACGGGAGGAACTTTGGGAAGATCCTCGGGAAACATATCTGAGAATTCATTTACTACTAAAACTGAATCAAGACTAGGGGTCTCTGAACTAGAGTGTTTGACTCGCACAAAATCATAGACATGTACCTTAGATATCACTTTTCTCTCTCTATGGTATGAAATCAACTGTTCCTTAAGCACTATAGTACTAACCCTACATTCAAGGATTGGTTTATTTAGAAACTGAAAAGGAACAACTCTATTTCTACAGTCAACTGAGGCATATTTTGAAGGCGCTAACCTATGTAAAGAATAACGTCGAAATTTGTTATCTCTAACTCTACTAACTCTGCTGAAGTGACTTTCTGAAATATCATAATTGGACAGTTCCTATATACCCGTCGGGCTATGATAGACTGACCCACTATGGTAGATACTGATAAAGGTTCCATTAAGATTTTTAGTTTGACTTTAAAGTTGACTGCTATGTGAGGAGTTACGAAAGACAAAGAAGCGCGTGGATTTAATAAGGCATAAATATGTAAATGGATGATCTGTAATGTACCAGTGACCACATCAGGAGAACTTTCTTGATCTTATCTGGACTGAAGTGCATAAAGCCTATTTGGGCATTGCCCACTGGTGGCACCCTACTGATTTGGGCGACCAGACTGAGCTGGGGTACAATTGTACTGACCTTGTGAACCTGACTGAGACCTATATCTGATCCTATGGCCTTGTTTTCCACACCTGAAACATACATCACTGCCAGCTCTGTAGATACCCCGATGGTGTTTACCACATATCTGGCAAACAGGATTTGTTCGAGCACTGCTAACACTACCCTGAGATTTAGAGCCTGGTCCCCTATCTTTGTTACTATTTATGAACTTAGGTGATGGAGCAATGGCTGAGGCCGGAGATGGAACTATAGATTTCGAGCAAAACTAGGAATGGTTACCGCCTTCTGAATTAGGCTGAGTGAAATTGAAGCTACCAATTCTAGCTCTCTTGTTTTCCCTCTCTCTCTCCTTATTCTTAGCCTCTGATATCTACTAAGCATGGGACATTAGTCTGGATATGTCTATCCCCTTAATTAACATTGTAGTCCTGCACTCCTTGACGATACTCTCTGACACCCCAGACATGAACTTGCTCATTCTAGACCTTACCTGGCAACTGAGTAAACTTGAGGGAATACTCTTTCACACTCATGTTGCCTTGCCTGATATTGATGATCTTTAACACCTTGTATTCCTCAACTCTAAGGGAAAGAGTCTATCTAGAAAAACAGTAGCAAACTTTTCCCATTTTATGGGCTCTGAATCTGTGCCCTTGTCTACTTTCCACTACTTAAACCACATATGAGCTACATCTTGTAGCTGATAGGAAACTTACTCATCACTCTCACTGGAAGTCACTCCCATAATATCTGTGAATTTCTGCACTTGATTGAGGAACTCCTGTGATCCTTTTTAGACTTAGATTTTGAAAATAGGAGACGATTCATTCGGGTGAAGTACCAAATCCTGGGTGCAGTAGTATTGGCCATTGGGTTGGCCTGAACAGTAGTCGACCATTTATTCTAATCTGCTAAGGAATGGGCTAGAGTGGTGAATGCAGATTTCAATTCTGCATGGGAGACATTCTCATCCAAGGGATCTGCCTGAATAGGCAGAGGTGCTGGCTGGTTTCTAGTTCTTCTTTCATTAGCCTTTTTGGGAGGCATATTCTATAAATAAAAGGAAGCAATGAATTATAGTGACAGTTTAACCTACTCACTCGCATGACATGACTACTAAAAGAAGGAAAATTTTTCCTAAAATACCTCATAACCTCTTGCCCATATGTGTGGCGCGCTACATACCTATGCACAAGACTATACTTGATGTGGCTTTAAGACTCCATAGGACTTTATTGAACCTTAGGCTCTAATATAAAGTTCATAACACCCCAAGTCTATACCTCGGACATCACACGATGCTTTTAACCTCGAAGGACCATAAGCTAACCCATGACTGGTACCTGCTGTGAGAACTGAATAATAATACTAAAATAATGCAAAAGTTAGGCTGAAATTCCATAAGGTTCATAATCTGATTACTAAAAAATAAGTAATTGATAATTATATCTGAAAACTGAATACTGTCTGAACTAGTCTAGTCTGGAAAGCCTTTACTGAACTGTTTGAATGTGGAGTTGATGGAAAAAGCCCCTAACTAACTCCGACTAATAAAATACTGAATCGATTGAAATACTGAAATAAATACTATCCTCAATGGATGAAGCCTCACTACTGAATCTTCTGCTACTAGCTAAATGTGGCTAAGGACGGTTAGGAACCTGAGCATCTGAACCTATGATATGATATATCATAGCGCAAGAAAAAAGTATACAATCAATACGTGGAATGTACTAGCATGATAGATGAGGTAAGGCTGTAATGCATGGGTTCATATGCATAAACAATAACTGACTGAGTGATATGAATATAAAGGAATGAGAGTACATGGAGAACTAAAGCTACTATAAACATAAATTATGCAATACTATTCATATACATATGTACTGTGTCTGAGATTTATACTAAAACTGAGTACTGAGTTTTGGTAACTAAGTAACTAATATCTAAGATTACTGATAACTGAATTACTGATAACTGAGTGACTATTTCTAATAGTCCTGATTTTGTAGAACTGAGCTGAGTTCTATGCTGATCATGAAACTAAAATTATGGGAGCTAATCATCTAACCGACATGCCTCTCTCTAAATTGATTGGGGTCCAACCTGTAACCCTAGCTGAAAATATATTAGTACCGTGCCACGGGTACAGACAATGGCTGTGTGGATCCACTGAAACATCATTCCGAAGGACTAAGGGTCACTCTCTACTGGCAGGTTCCCTGACGAGAATGGTATTACACTCAACTGGCAGGTAAACACCTTATCAACCCTCAACTGGCAGGTTGATATCTCAACCTACTCTTGCTGCGTAGTTCTTGAACACAAGGAATGCTACTAAGGATCACACCCTCTACTGACAGGTGAGCCCCCATCCTTGGGTCCGCTCAGTGATAAATTCTATTACCAACTGAATGACACTAATTATTAAACTGATCTAAAATTGAACAGAGTTAAACTGAATTTTGGAATTGACTAAATACTACTTTTTGTGATATTACTGAAACTATTCTATAGCTACTTTAATTCTAGTTAAACAGCTAGATTTCGGGTATTAAATACCCTCAGGACTCAATAGCATCAATTGTAAGGCATGGCACAATCTCGAAAGCATACTAGCTAGTCACTTAGTCATGATTAATTCATTGAGATATTTTGTCAAACACTTTCAAGGCATGAACTTGTACATGAATGGGAACACAAGCTAAGTTGTCGTGATTGCACTATTCACTTCACATATGCATTTTGTCAAACACTTGGGGAGCATGATTATTTCACATAATATTAAACATATATAAATATCATGGTTACAATATTCAACTTATAAATTAAAGGATTTAACATGAGAATCACATAAATCACCACACATGATATCTTAATTTCATGATATTTGTAATTAATCATGGATTGAAACCAAAACAACATCATAAAATACATACAATCTAATTCAAGCATGGAAATCATAAATCCTAAAACTTGGTTTCTTGAAAAAAAAAGGGTTCTTGGGCTCCATGGGTGGTAAAGGCCCATGGATGAACACCTAACATACCTAAAAAGATGAGTTGTTGAAGTTTTTTGGTGGTGTTATTGAGGATTGCTCTTGATTCTTGAAGGCTACGATTTTGTCAATTGAGATAGTGTTCTTGATTTTGGGAAAAATTAAATAAAATAATGACGTAACTAGGTTATTAGGGGTTAAATCACGTGTTTAGACTAATTAGGGCCATGGAAAAAGACCAAATTACTCCTGAAAAAATTTAATTTTTCATTACTGGATTCCTGATTTTGGCCTTCACCGCGATATGGTGGCATCGTGGTGAGCCATTGGAAGTCAGCTTAAACTATTCAAAAATGGACCATCGCGAAATTCCCTTTTGGGGTGATGTGGTGGTATCTCATCGGGCTACTGGAAAATGAAAATTGCAAAAAATGAACATTGGCGCGAGCACTGTTATCTCATTGACACACTAAAAATTGCCAATTAGGAACTGGTACTTCACCGTAACGTGCTGGAATCGCGATGTCTCACTGGTAAGTGATGAATGCCATTTTGACCCTCACTGCGATGCGGTGCTTCTTAATTTAACATACTATTTCACAAAAAGGGCCATAACTTCTCAACCGAATATCGGATTTAGGCGAACTTTATATTGTTGGAAAACTGACTGAATTTCCTATACTTTGGTAAGTCTTAAACTGGAAAATTCTAAGTGCATTCAAATTTTTATATAGAAATTCTCGTGTACTGAGAGCTAAATTGAGCTAGAAAAATATGAGGTATTACAGATAAATGAATATAGCATAATGCATAAAGATAGATTCCTCAAAAATGATGGAGGATGTATGTTAGTTTTCCAAACATAAGGTGGAGATTATAAGCAGCTATAAAATATGTTAAGAATTATTATTAGATCTTCATTCAAAAGATAATTAAAGTTAACTGCTGAAACCATATCATGTTTAAGCTTTAATTGCCCCTATTTGTGTCCAAAAGGACAAAGTCTGTACATGCATGAAGCATTGTAGACAAATCGGTTCCAATATGAAATAATTCTTGAAAAGGATAAGTAGCAAATAATCATAATAAAAAGGCAATGTGCTCTTAAAGAGACTAAGATATAACACTTCATGAGACTTTTTGAGATGTTCAGGTACCTGAAAATAATGAAGTTATGAGATCTCAAATATTATGTCAGACTATGGACCGATACAAAATATTATATCATCAATATCTTTGGTACAATATTGGTGCAATATTGTGAAATATTACGAGGATTTGAATTCTACGTTTATTTAAGCATGCTGACATAGAAATATTTATCAAGTGACGTGAAAGGATGCATCTTGGTAAGTTTAAAACTTATTTGATTTGTAGTCCAAATACTTGAAGATGTCACTCATGAAATGTTGAATATTATCACTTGACAAAATTTCTATGAAAACTCTTTTAAGGATTCAAAATTTTTGAAGCATATAAAAGTTTCTGGGAAACTTATTTATAATCCTTCTATTACATATGCTTATAGCTTGAAAATTATTGAAACTCATGGAGAGTTTTCAAAAGAAATAGATTATTTGCTGAAATGAGAAATATATCAATTTGGATTGGTTCTGAAGTACCATGTAATAGTGTAGTTGGTGCACTCATGTACCTTGAAAATACTACAAGGTTTGATATAACCTCTTTCAGTTAATTTGTTAGCAAGGTATAGTTTTACTCTTACTAAGAGATACTAAAATGGTATCAACATGATCATATTTTATTCTAAAGATTGCAGTCCTGATCTTGTTGATTATGCAGATGCTGGGTATTTATTTAGCCCGCATAAATCTCGATCTCAAACATGGAATGTGTTCACATGTGGGGATACTGTCATATCTTGAATATATACAAAGCACTCTATCTAGCCACTTCATTGAATCATGATGAGATAATAGCTATTCATGAAGCTAGCCGGGAATGTGTATGGTTAAGCTACATGATACATCTCATTCGAGAAAAATATGATTTGAAATGTGACAAAGTACCCATAATTTTTATGAAGATAATGCAACACGCATAACACAACTTAATGGAGAATTCATAAAAGAAGATATAATGGAGCATATTTCGTCAAAGCTTTTCTATTCACATGATCTCAAAAAGAATGGTGATATTAACGTGCAACAAATTCGTTCAAGTTACAGTGTGGCTGATTTATTCACCAAGTCTCATCCAATTATAACTTTTGAGAAGATGGTGCACAAGACTGGGATGCAAAGGTTAAAGGATGTTCTCATTAGGGGAGTTAATATGCGCTGTACTCTTTTTTCCTTATGAGGTTTTGTCCCACTGGATTTTCTTTATAATATTTCTAATGAGGCACCCTCTATGAGTATTGTTAGAGATGTGTACTATTTTTCCTTTACTAGATTTTTTTTCACTTGGTTTTTTCTAGTAAAGTTTTAACGAGGCGCATTACCTATTAATTAGACATTCAAGGGGGAGTGTTATATATATATTACCATATATAGTAAATGTCTACATTACCATATATAGTGGATGTCTACTTTACTATATATAGTGAATAAGTATTTATAGTTAGAAACTCCAAGGTTAGTTTTCTGGGTTTTCCTTCATTGTAATTCACCCCATAAGATAGGCCAGTTAATGGGGCCGGGCTGAGTCAACCCAGAACTGGCCCGTGATTTTTAATTGGCTTGTGGGACAAGCCAGTTCTGGGCCTGGATTAACGGTCCGATCTGGTTTCAGGACCAACAATAAATTTTTAAGAAACAAATTGGGACTGGCCCATTACATGTAACCTGGTCCAACCCGGGTCAACCCGGTCAAAACTGAAAAAAAAATTAAAAGTTTTTTCTCCAATATACCCTATATATACCCACCTATATATATTTTCAATACGTTAAACAATATACATACAATATATATACACTATATACATAGTATATACTATTAAAAAACTTATACACAATTACACATGTAATCATGTATATGACTATATGTTAGTCGTTAGTTAAATATATATACTACCTACTTTAGAGTCTATAGAAAATATATACACATATATACGTACCATTCAATAAACGTACTACTTTAAATAAAACATATACTATAATATATCTACTACAATATATACATACACTATATATATAGTTATATACTTCTTTATAAAACATATACACATGTATATGTTAAATATATACGACTTTAGAGTCTATAGAAAATATATACACATAGATACGTACCATTCAATATATGTACTACTTTAAATAAAATATATACTACAATTTATATACTACAATATATACACACACACTATATATAGTTATATACTACTTTATAAAATATAGACACATGTATACGTTAAATATATACTACTTTAGAGTTTATAGAAAATATATACACATATATACGTATCATTCAATATATGTACTACTTTAAATAATATTACATACAACGCATAAACACTATATATAGACTACTTTATAAAACATAGACACATGTATACGTTAAATATATCCTACTTTAGAGTTTATAGAAATAATATAAACTATATATGTATATATATATATATATATAACATATACTACAATATATACATATATGTATATATATAGTTATATACTACTTTATAAAACATATACACATATATACCTTAAATATATGCTACTTTAGAGTCTATAGAATATATATACACATATATACGTACCATTCAATATATGTACTACTTTAAATAAAATATATACTACAATATATATACACACACTATATATAGTTATATGCTACTTTATAAAATATATACACATGTATACCTTAAATATATACTACTTTAGAGTCTATAGAAAATATATACACATATATACGTACCATTCAATATATGTACTTCTTTAAATAAAACATATACTAAAATATATATATACTACAATATATATACACACACTATATATATAGTTATATACTAATTTATAAAACATATACACATGTATACGTCAAATATATATTATTTTAGAGTCTATATAATATATATACACATATATACGTACCATACAATATATGTACTACTTTAAAAAATATGCTACTTAATATAATAAATTAATAATACTTGAGGTTTTGAACTTAAAAGAAATTTATTGTTTCATTATGTGTATCTATGATTATATGTTTGTTATGTTTAATTGTCTATTACTTAGTGTAAAGCTTGATAGTAAATTAGTAATATATTAAAACTAAGTATTTAATTTAAACTAGAAATTCAATTTAAATGTAAAAAATTACAAAGTAAGGAGTGAATCAAATATGAATGTTATATTTTATTGATTGTAAAAAGATTCAAAATTTATAATGTATATGAATGAAAAATCTACAAAGTTTTCATCATTTTTTCCAACTCATCCATTTTAACATTAACGGGAACTGGCATAGGATAGTCAAAATCAATGGGGGCAAAATCATGAATTGGACTTGATTGTGTTGAGTTCTCCCTTGAAGTCATAGTTTCTTCAAGATTTTGTTTGTCTTTCGGCTCCACCTCCATTCCTTGATTTCTTCGTTCTGCTCTAATCCAATCTCTGAGGAAAACTAGAACATTTATAGTATTGCTTCCCAATGAGTGTCAGTTGTCTCCAAGCTATTGTTGTCCCTAACTAAAAGTTCTCTCTAATGCAATGGTTGACATTGGAACATTCAATATATCTCTAGCTAATCTTTAAAGCATAAAATATTGTCTTTCATTATTCTTCCACCAATGTAACGCGTTGATCCGTCATCTACGATCCTATATTGACATTCGAAGATAATACTTAAGCTCTTCCTGAGAAGTTACTGTGTAAGTTCTCGCCTCAACACTGTTCCAAACATTTAAATCATAAAAGTGATCAGGAAAGCCACTATATGCCGGCCTTTTAGAAGACGATGACTCCTCGGGAGGATGAGGAGCGACAATTGGAGTGATATTTGTCGGTACAGGTAAATCAAGTAAATCAGCATAATGGTTATATAATTTATCTATGTAAATGTTTGTATCACTCATACCCGTATACAAATCTGGTTGTCTTGTTCTTCAGATTTAGGTTCAATATTTATCTTTAAGTTTGAATAAATAAGAGAACTAAAGTGACACATTGTAGTATATTTCATACATGAATTTAGTATAGCACCAACCAAGTAAATAGGGAAAATAAAAAAAAAATATTTTTTAAATTTAGCAAACATAGCACCAACAACTTTTTTGTAACCTTCTTTATTCTTATATTCATTGAGCAAAAAAGAAATATCAGCTATGTCACACCCCTTTTTTTAACCAAAAAAGAATCATTTTTAAGGTTTCGAAAGGGTTTTTTAATTATCAAAGTGACAAAAGAAGAAATTTGTTTCGAAAAATGATTATTTACATTTTTTATGTAGAGTCGCCACTTGACATAAATTCCATGTGCCAAGTCACCTTTGGAAATCCTTTTCAAAACTGTTTGACTCTTCAAAATCTGTTTGCGAACAGAGATTCCGACTGAAGAATTCTGTTGACCGAGGGGAAGGTGTTAGGCACCCCTCGATCCTGTGGTTCGACCACGGGCGCTCGGTGGAGCATATCGGCTAATTTGACAGTACAAAATATAGAAATCATACAAAACACACAAAAATAATCAATCAAACACACAAAACAAAACAAATCCAAAATATAGTGTTCAGTCCAATTATTACAACCCGAAATGGAAAAGGTACTGAAAAATAAACCTACTGTAACCTACACTAATCCTAAACTATGCTCCAATACCTTACCCGATGCTTCGGGCCTTCATCACGGACGTCCTTTGAGTACATGATACGTCGGGATATTTCCCGATGAATAAATACAAATATGACCTCGGGCATTCCCCTCGAATGAATACAATTGATCCAAATTCATAAAATAAAACCATTCAACAAACATTTTTCAAAATTCAACAATTCACAAGTTCTAAATTTGCCTACCCGAACCTACTATTTCCCTACCCGGCTCGACCTATCCTGATTCTATCACGTTCAACATCAATGAGTCAAAATTTATCCAAATCCAACAACATTAATATTCATTTAAAATCAAAAATCAATTCCATTAACTTCTGATTCCCATCCCCAAATCCATTCTCAACCAATGACTAACACATGCTTCAATTATCAATTCAAGTTTTCAACGTTCAAATCCAACATCCACTAATACCAAACAAAGATTTAAACATGTCAAACAACAAATCATTCACATTCACGTAAAAATTAAAAAGGGAAAAGATAGAATTACACCTCAATGTCGCTTTCAAAATCAATGTATTATTCCGATTAAATACGGTAGAATCCACATCCAAAACCTTTGATTCGAACCTCAATAACGGACCAACTCCAACTCTGTATTCAAAAATTGAGATTCGGACAGACTTAAACCAGTAGAAAACCCCTTAATACAAACCCCAAATCACGAATTTCATCCAATATTAAACAGTTCTCGCTGGAATAGCAGAGAGTACCACCGACGACGCTTCCTAATGACAAATATAATGGATTTCCAGCAAGAAACTCGCCGAAAATAGTCAACGAGCATCGGATTTTCTCCCTCTTTCTATTGATTTTTGTTCACCCATCGGTTTTCTCCATTTTTTGATCAATTTTTCTGTTTCCCGTTTTTTTCCATGTGTGTATACGATTTGTGAATGGAGAAAACCAATTGAGTGTGAGCCCTTTTTTATGTGATACGTGTGTATGGTTTCATTCTCTCATATGTCTATTCGAAGAAGAAGAAAAAGAACATGACAATGGCATGTTAAAAAATGGCCCTCTATTCTCTGTGTGTAGCATTGTTGTAAACAAATAACCAAAAAAAATTTCTCCTCCAATGGGTTTTTGTCGTGCTGTGTTGTTAATTGTGTATAAGAAAATGGATATAGAGGAGAGTGTACTGTGTACTTTTTTGGGTTTTCAATTTTGAATTTCATACGAAAATTAAACTTGAAGTCATTAAAGGAAAATTTTTTTTTGTTTTCTTTTGAATATGTATATGA
This sequence comes from Capsicum annuum, assembly GCF_002878395.1. Taxonomy (NCBI): domain Eukaryota; kingdom Viridiplantae; phylum Streptophyta; class Magnoliopsida; order Solanales; family Solanaceae; genus Capsicum; species Capsicum annuum. The sequence continues at coordinate 197,419,922 of NC_061121.1, forward strand.
AACACCTACTCTAATAAAGAGTGAAGCAAATCTTTTTGAATTTTTAAAATAAGATCCCCAAACCAACAATAGGCTGCCTATATATCTCACTCCCAAAAGAGGAGAATCAGGGGTGCGTAGTTTGTCTCGATTGGACAATTAAGGATTAACTAGCAGATTGACCCTAACTTAAGAGACACGACCCAAGACGGACGATGAACAACATCAACAAAATCTTTTTTGAGTTTTTAATTTAACACTTCACATAAAACTGACACCAACAACTATGAAAGGAAAATTATTTTGGTATTTTTGTTAAAAGATATATATAAAACTTCTTCCGTCTTCTTTTGAATTTTCCTTTTATAAAAAGCTCTTATAAAAATATTTTTTTTCAAAGTTTTTGAATTATGGATGCTTACTAAAGAAACAAAGAAAAATCTTTTTGATGTTTTTTTTTTTGACAAAATGAGTGCAAAAGGTATAAAAACTTTTTGAATTGTGAAAAACAAAAGCCATAAAGAACACTAAAAGCTACGAAACTCTTTTTTGACTCACTTTTTTTTTTCAAACACATCTCACTTTAACTCTAGCATATGCATTCTTCAAAGAAGTCCATTAAATAACCTCGTTATCCTAAAAAATACAATATTTAGCACGTAGGGATGCTTTTAAGGTGAGTCTCCTATGTAGGATCAAGTGGGTCCCGCTAGGTCTCATGATGCAAATAAGCGTGACCTAAAGACTAACCTATGCTAGGGTCCACTAACAAGGCTATTTGGGGAAGTGTTTGGTCGATAGTTGCTGCAAAAGCTTTCCACCCACTCCATACGTCCGATGGCTCTCCCTCCTAAAATAAGGGTAACTCAAATAGAGTTCGTATACACGACGTGAACTTCAGGACTTGTTGCGAAAAAAATCACTCCGGTTATGCAAATGATGCCAGATATAAAGCCGTAACACATATAGAAAAACTGTAAACACAGAGCACGTAAGCGCACAACAGTGATAAAGCTATAACAAAAACGATAACACAAACAATGTTTATACACCCATAATCCCAAATAAAGCTGATACAACTCCAAAAATAAGCTCAAAATTTGAAAAATTCCCAACAGAGTCGCCAGACCTGTTATACCCCTTTTTTAACCAAAAAAAGAATCAATTTTAAAGTTTTGAAAGGACTTTTTAATTATCAAAGTGACAAAAGATGAAAGTTGTTTCGAAAAGGATTATTAATATTTTTATTCAGAGTCACCACTTGACATAAATTTGGTGTGCCAAGTTACCTTTGAAAATTCTTTTCAAAACTATTTGACTCTTTAAAACTGGTTTGCGAACAGAGATTCCAGCTAAGGAATTTTGTTGACCAAGGGGAAGGTGTTAGGAATCCCTCGATCCCGTGGTTTAATCACGGGCGCTTGGTGGAGCGTATCGGCTAATTTGACAGTACAAAATGTATAAACCACACAAAAACAATCAATCAAACACACAAAATAAAGCAAATTCAAAATATAGTGTCCAGTCCAATTATTACAACCCAAAACGGAAAAGGTACTGAAAAATAAACCTACACTAACCTACACTAATCCTAAACTACGCTCCAATGCCTTACCCGATGCTTCGGGCCTTCATAACGGACGTCCTCCGAGTACATGATACGTTGGGGCATTCCCCGGTGAATAAATACAAATGTGACCTCGAGGTATTTCCCGGCGAATGAATACAATTGATCCAAATTTATAAAATAAGACCATTCAACAAACATGCTTCAACATTCAACAATTCACAAGTTCTAAATTTGCCTACCCTAACCTACTATTTGCCTACCCGGCTCGACCTATCATGATTCTATCACGTTCAATATCAATGAATCAAAATTTACGAAATTCAACAACATTAATATCCATTTCAAATCAAACAATCGATTCCATTAACTTATGATTCCCATCCCCAAATTCATTCTCAACCAATGACTTAACACATGCTTCGATTATTAATTCAAGTTTTCAACGTTCAAATCCAACATCCACTAATACAAAACTAAGATTCAAACATGTCAAAAAACAAATCATTCACATTCAAATAAAATTAAAGAGGGAAAAGATAGAATTGGACCTCAATTCCGCTTTCAAAATCGATGTATTATTTCGATTAAATACGGTAGAATCTGCTTCTGAAACCTTCGATTCAAACCTCAATAACGGACCAACTCTAACTTGGTATTCAAAAATTGAGATCCAAAATGACTTAAACCAGTAGAAATCCCCTCAATACAATCCCCAAATAGCGGATTTCGTACTAATTTTAAACGGGTCTCGCCAGAACAGGAGAGAGTTCCACCGGTGACATTTACTGATGACAAATATAATGGATTTCCGGCAAAAAAATCTCTGAAAACAGTCAACAAGCGTTGGATTTTCTCCCTCTTTCTCTCAATTACTTTTCACCCGCTGGATTTCTCCGTTTTCCGATCAATTTTTTTATTTCCCATCATTTTCTCTTTATGTGTGTGTGATTTGTTAATGGAGAAAACTGATTGAGTATGGGCCCCCTTTTATGTGATGTGTGTGTATGGTTTTATTCTCTCGTGTGTCTGTGCAAAGAAGAAGAAAAAGGATAGGACAATAGCGTGTTAAAAAATAGCCCTCTATTCTCTGCGTGTAGTGTTGCTGTGAACAGATAACCAAAAAAACATTCTTCTCCGATGGGTTTTTTCCATGCTGTGTTGTTAATTGTGTATAAGAAAATGGAGATAGAGAAGAGTGTATTGTGCACTGTGTGTATGTGTATTCTGTAGGTATATGCCGTGAAGAAGAAGCCAACAAAATGGAGTTTTTTTCCTTTTTCAGATATAGTGTGTGTATGTGGTCTCCAAGAGAAGATGGATTTTTTTGTGTATGTGCTCTCTGTATGTGAGGTGCGTGTTGGTGTATATATGTACTGAATGAAGGATGAAGAAGATAAGTGTGTTCTCTTTTTGGTGTATTCTTCAGTTCCAGTGGTATTGTGTGTTGTGTCTATATGTGTGTCCCGATGGAAATTATGTGGGGCCCGTATGTGAGGTGTGAGGGTAGGTGAGGGTAGGGGTATGGGGTAGTGAGTAGAGGGTGGGGTAGGGGTAGGTTGTTAGGATGATTAAAATAAGATAAAATTTGGTAAGAATTTTGTTAAGGGTTGTTATTTTTTGAAATTTTGTGGGGAATAATCACATGGGTGAGGGTGCGTGATAACGGGAGGTAAAAAAATGAATGAGTTGGGTTATCGGGAGGAACAAAATTGGGTGTCTACAGGCTATATATGCTAAAATATTATAAACAGTAGGATAATAAGCACCGAAAAATTTAACCGTATAGCTATATAAATTTTTTTCCAAAAACTTAACAAGATCATCAATTACAGCCCAATTAGAATCATGTAGCATACATTCAGCCGAATCAGCAAATGAATCACAATATTGATTAAAAGTTAGTGTAATAGGAACTCTATAATCATGAAAAGTTTTTAAATAATCATACATAACATTCCATCTAGTATCCCATTCTTCAGATATCAATATTGGTCTAAGTTCATTTTGTTCACATTTAACTTTAAATTCTCTAAATTTTTTTTATTATTTTCTTGAATAAAGCCAACAGCAAGTCGGATTTTTTTAATATAAAGCTCAAAAATGCAAGATCATCTCTTAAAATTAAATTATATATATGACAAGCACCCTTAAAATAAAATATTTTAGGTAACGGCGGAGAGAGACTAGCTTTTAACTTTATAATAACAGTCTTGTTGTTAGAAGCATTATCAAAAGCAATACATAAGACTGTTTCTTCAATGCCATAAAATTTTATAACTTTACTAATCGAATCAGGAATAAATTCTCCAGTATGTCTACGATCTTCATCATACAAAAAAGTTAGAATACATTTTTACATAACAAAATTACTATCTATCAACTGACAAGTAATGGTTAAATAATTATTTTTATTAACAACACGACCAAGATCAGAAGTTAGAACCATTCTACATTGAATATTAATTAACAATGTAGATAATTAAAAAAATATATTGTGAATGAAGTCTAAAAATATCGGCCCGACAAGTACTTCTTGGAATACCATTAAACATATGATTATAAATTGTTTGAATATAATGAATAAAAGCATCCAAAGAAGGAAAACTGAAAGACAAACAACCCACAACTACCATTTTTGCTATTTCTTCCCGGTCCCTCAATTTATTATAATTCTTAATTACTTGACCGGTTGTTGGGTCCATTCTTGTTTGTGTTGGCCCACCAACAGCCTCACCACCTTGTGCAATAAATAGCTCTCTTTGGTGATTATCTTTTATATGTCTCATTAATGTACCCGTACCCCCTTGATTGCCTTCTCTTTTATGCTCATATACTTGTTGACAAATATTGCATTACACCTTAGTTTCTCCTTCTATACGTGTAAAAAATTTCCATGCAATACTAGTTGATCTACGAGCTCTTGGGGCACAGGGAGGACGGGGCGGGGGTGGGCGATTAACTGATTCATATCTAACATTAGCATTTTCTACTGTGGATGTCTCACCAATATTTTAATCATCATCTTCTAAATTAACCACATCTACTTCATTTTCTTCTTCTATACCATAATTTTTCTGAGTTTCTGCATAATCCAATC
>NC_061121.1:197427567-197438208 GCF_002878395.1 Capsicum annuum
ACCCCAAGTTCTTGGGCTCTAGACCCTCCAAGGGATGAATAATTGAATTAGCCAAGTTACTGAAGTAATACCAAAACTGTCAGTGATAACGCCCTGACCACGACTTGTTATTGGACATAACGAGTCATGGAAGGACTCATTACCATGGCAGTGGGGAAGCCCAGACTTTGATCTCTTGACAACGAGTCCAGTGTATGACTTTTTATGAGACATAACGAGTCGTTAGGAGGAATTCGTTGTCACAATAGATGGTTACCCAGGAGTTCAGCCCTTGACCACGAATCTTCATCACGACTCGTAATTTCAAATAGCGAGTCGTTATAAGAGACTCTCATCATAATAGTGAAGGAAAATATTTTTTTATCCTCAGGTAACGACTCCAGGTCACCAATCATGGTTAGACCTCACGAGTTGTTCCCAAGTCATGATGACTGTTTCTGATTTTTCCTGCACATTTTAATTAGGATCGTTTTGGTCTTTTTCTTCCTTCACACTCTTTTCCACGACTTAAAAACACTTAAAAGGCCTCCTTTCCTTTAGTTATCAGGATTAAAACTTACTCTTTCCCTCTTTAACTCCCAAAGCAATAGATATTACGGTTTTACAAGGAAATCTAACATTCAAGCTCCAAATTTCAAATTTCTTTCAATTTTCTCTATATTTCAGGTATGTTGCTCATCCCTAACTTGAATTTTACATTATGCCATTTATTTAATCATTATTCATGTGATTTTAATCATGGATTTAAAATTTGGTTGAGGACTTTTGATGGTTATTATTTGGATTGTATTTCCTATGATTTAAATATGCTGTTTATACATTAATTGATGGTTTTTGGGGAAGAATGGGTGCATGGTTATAATGATTTGAATAGGAGGGTTTCCTAAATTAATGAATTTTTTTCTTGGTATTGGCATTAACTTCAATCCATTTTGTGAACTTGGTTTTAAATATGAAAGTTCACATAGTTTAACTTATCTTTGAAATACTGTACTGCATTAAATGAAAAATGGATAATGAGAAATGATTTTGGAATGCCCTTGGTGACAATATTTAGATTTAAATAGAACTTGGGAATCTAATAGTTACATGGATTGGTTTGGCATAATTATATAAGCTTGCAACCATATTGGTATGACGATACCAAGTCCGTAAATTCCTTAATAAAGACTCCTTGTTTAATAGTTAGGTTTTTGCATAAGCTATTTCAATTTTAAGCTTAAAGGAATGACGTAGCTCATTGTGAAGGTGTAGGTTCCAGAGGGACTAACACTGTAAACCAAACATTTGCCAGTGTAGGGGTCCATGTGACCATGTGCTTGGGCCATATATTATATTTTGGATGGCTATCACCTTGGTGTTTTTAGCCTTTCCTCGGTTTTCTTGATTATATATATATATATAAATATATATGTTGTATATGTGGTTTTTATTGGTTATTGGAAATGGAATTATTTTATCACTTTCCCCTGAGTTATATGCCAGTGCTTGCCCCACTGACCGTTCGTAAATGCTGCATCGTTTCATGCTGGAGGGTCCGAGGGATTTTTTGTTACTCCTATGCAATGTTAGATGGGATACGTCTGTTGATTTAATGTGAAGTAGCGAGCCTCCATCTTTTGAAAAGCCCTACCATTTTAATAGTTTTCTTAACATATTTTAGGAATTATGATTTTTCTTTTTGTCATGTCGCTACCTAGTTTTGGTACTTCTGGTTTAGATGTTTTTATGGACAGTGTTGTGATGTTTTGGTCATTGTATTTTGACTCTTAGAACTCAATTTGAATTATCTATCTTTATCATATATCTTAATTGGCTCCCGTTGTTTACATTTATTATGCTCTAGAGGTTAGGCAAAAGGAGTGGTCTCCGGCCTATTCTGGGCTTGATATACCTATCACGACTAGGCCCTAGTTTGGTTCATGACACTACCATATTATATTTTTAGTCATGAGTTATTTTATAACTCTTACTTTACAGGTAAAACTTAGCCCAATGTCTATGATCCAAGGAAAAGTGTTGACACTACCACATTATGTCTTGATTTATGAGATGTTCTATAACTCTTGCCTTAGAGGCAATAGTTAGTCCAAGGACTTTCAAACAATAACTTATGCCCTATGTGCAATAGTTGACACTGTCATATTGTGTCTTGATTAATAAGATATTCTATAAATATTACCTTAGAGGTAAGACTTACCCAAAGACTTTTTTAAAAAGAAGTTACGCCACATGGACAAAAGTTGACATTATCACATTGTTTTTTGATTTATGAGATGTTATATAAATTTTGCCTTAGAGGGAAGACGTAGACAAAGGGCTTTAAAATAATAAGTTATGACCCACGGGCAAAAGTTGACACTAACACATTGTGTCTTGATTTATGAAATGTTATGTAACTCTTGCCTTAAAGACAAATTTATCACAAGACTTTCAAACAATAAGTTACATATAATAGGCAGGAGTTGACACTATAATATTGTGTTTTAACATATGAAATATTTTATAACTATTATCTGAAAGGCAAGATTTTGTCCAAGGACTTCCAAACAACAAGTTATACCCCATGTAAAAAAATCAGCACTACTATATTGTGTCTTGATTTATGAGATGCTCTATAACTCTTGCTTCAGAAGCAAGGCTTAGCCTAAGGAATTTCAGACAACAATTAATGCCTCATAGGTAAGAGTTGGCACTACCATATTGTATTTTGATTTATGAGATAATCTTTAACTCTTGCCTCAAAGGAAAGACTTAGTCCAAGGGCTTTCAAATAACAAGTTACTTCTCATGTAAGGACTTATTGTGTGAAATTCTTTTTTATGTGTTTTGATCATTTTACCTCTCTTCGTGGTTGCTATGTGATGTTTCTGACATATGGAGATTTTTGTCATGGTTGCCAATGTAATTTGGACTGATTTGTATGAGTTTGTGGTTTTAGAGGTTAAAAAGAGCTTATAGGTGATTTCGGTCAACATTTGTGTTTTGTGCGTCAGATGGCAAAATAGACTACATCAATAAATCCAAAATATTGATATTAGATTGATAGCATAATTGATTTGATTTTATGATTTTTAAATCTCATTTTGACACTTAGTTTGGAAAATTATGAGACTAAATATCGGGAATTAATTGTAGAAAAACAATCTCCTTTTAAAAATCTAATGTTGCTATTGAGTCAAGAACGTCGAATTTAGTCTAATAGCATATTTCGTTCGCCTTCACGGGATTTCAAATGAATTTTGAGGGCTTGGTCCGCAACTTTGCATGTTAGTAAAGTTACTGGTGCACCAAAAATTTGGTCCAGCCACTTTAGTGGGCATGGTACCACTTAAGTGATAGCCTCTTAGGTGGCCCATGTGATGCTTTAGTAGACACTAACAGCTAGAGCAACTATTGCTAAGGTAGATGTTTGACCATTTTAGCGGTAGGGGGCTACTTTAGCATTCCACCTTTTTTGGGTTGGTCCGCTTAAGCGGTCAACCCGCACTTAAGCGGTCATTTGACCACTTTAGCGACCATTGTTGAACAGACAATAAATAGTCCCTTCTCGATTTTTCTTCCATTTTTGGAATTTAGTTCTTCGAGTTAGGATATTTTTGGATGGGTTCTTACATTTTTGAGCATGGATAAGCTCCAAATAACTATTTCAATTATTTTACTCTGATTACTGTCATTTAAAACTCGTTAGTTTTTAATTTCAAAAGTAGAATTTTGGAATTTTGGCCTAGAAAGCCTAAAATAGTTTTTCGTCAATTTAAACTCCGTTTTAACCCATTTTCACTTAATATTTCTCCTATGACTTCCTTTAATCATGGGTAAGGTGTTTATAAATAATTTTTTTTATTTTACGCTTTTTTTTTAAAAATCTGTTGTGGGGGTCCATTTTGATCCTGATTTAAAAATACGCAATACGGGTGTCATTGGATTTTTTTATGTGTAGATTCTATAATTTTACATTTTAGTGGATTCTGAGGCCGTTCGAGAGGGGAAACCTTTGCGTAAAAGGTCATAGGATTGGATTTGTTCATCACGAGCTAGGTTATGGCTTAACTTTCTTTAGACTAGGTTGAATAGTTAATATTTATATAAAAGTATGCTATGAGAATGGGTAACAATCATGGAAATAATATTATAGATGTTGTGTGCCCGTGTGGGGGTTTATATTATTGTTGCTAGTGATTTGAAATGATACTTACTACGTGTGGACTGTTTGGGGGCCTTATCCGATATTATTAACTTTTGTATGCATTTTGTTGTTCTTTTCATGATAGAAATGCCTAAGTTGGGTTAATGTGATATTATTGTTGTTTTACTTGAATGTTTCACTGTAGAAGTTTGTTGTTTATACGTAATCAATGTTGGCTGATATATTGAGTGGATTTTGAGCTCATGTGTACATTTATTAAATGGATTTTGAGATCTTTATATTGGCTTGGTTGTGCGAATTACATTCTCATATCATATATACATTCATGAGATATTTCTACTATTGTGGAAACACTGATTTTAACATAAGTGGGATATTTTTACAAAACCCTCTATCATACCAACAAGTCAGAGAGGAGATATAAATATTGAGATTGAACAGTCATATAGTATATGGGTTGTGAACTACCTATACCTATCTGGGAGCGCTGGCACTCGATAGGTGTATAAGGAGGCTATGTGATAACCTTAGTCACATCATATCATTATTACATTTCATACATTATGCATCTTTAATGTTGTACTTTTATGCTTGATTTCGATGTGTATCTATTCTATTTTTTTTAAATAACTATTTTTTTGCTTATGTTCTATATTTAGAACTGTTAGTGGAGATGGTATTAGCTAACATTTGAGATATTTTCTGATTGTAGGTGATGTGCTCATATATATATATATATATATATATAATTTTCTACTTTGCTTAGCTAGCTTATGATACCTATTGAGTACAAGTGGATCGTACTCATCCCTACTATGCCCATTCGATGTAAATTCAGGTGTGAGTGCACTGTGTGGCAACTGAGTTTGTGTGGTAATATTGATATTTTAAGGTATTGTCTTCTCTATGCCTTCAGAGTCAACTTTAGACCTCCTTCTATCCAGTTTTTGTCTTATTTTGTATTCAGAGATAGACTTGTATTTTTTTTATTTTTAATTGTATTTTATGAGTCTGAGTTGTATTTAGATTGTTCTTACACTGTGACACTAGATTTTGGGATAGTTTATGGTATTATTGTTATTCAGACTTCTGCTATTATTTTACATGTATAATTCGACTTTGCTTGAGAAGTCTCGCCTTAGGAAAAGTGTTGTGATTGTTTTCTATATATCAGTTTGGGTGATTGGAGTACTTGACAAGGCTTAGCCATGATAAGTACCATCATGACTTGAGGTTTTGGGTTGTGAAAAATTGGTATCTGAGTATCCAGGTTCATGGGTCTCATCATTGTAAAAATAGTGTGTCTAGTAGTATCACGCGGATCGGTACATAGATATCCATATCTATCTTTGAGAGGATATAAGATATCTTTAGGAAAATATTATAAACTGAGTTTCACTCTTTTCTATGCAGATGGTGAGGACTAGATCCAATAAGGTTAGGGTTATTAAGCTGGCATTCGAGGAGTGAGCCCAACCTAGGGGACAAGTCAGGGGTCACGGATAAGCTCATGGTAGAGGACGGGAATAATGATATGCCCCTTTTAGAGATTGTACTAGGGGAACTCCTCTGAGCCTGAGGTTGATCATGCTAGAGATGTGGGTCCTACTCAGGTTCCACAAAGTACTACTATCCCAGTCTTGGAGGGTTTATTAATTTGTTTGCTGACTTATTTAGAGGGCGTTCCTTTTAGTGCACCTAGTATTCCTCCAGCTCTGAGTTTTGTACCTCTATCTATGCCAAATACTGTTTATAGTGTTTCTCCGGCTCCAAGTGTGGTTCCTTCATCAATACCGACATCTACTTATGGTATTCTACAGGCTTCAAGTGTTGTTCCTTATTCTATGCATGTATTCGATTATGGTATTCTGAGTTTAGGGGTTCAGCCTTTATCAATGTTACCTCCTCATATAGGATCACAGCCTGCTAGATTCACCATGCCTTCTATTTCTTTTGGCCCTGTTATGTCTTCTATGGATCAGAAAAGGTTTGAGATATTTACTCGCTTTGGTCCACCCAGGTTTAGTGGTGATGTGGGCGAGGATGCCTTCGAGTTCTTGATTGATTGCTGGGAGAATTTGTATAATGTTGGATCACTTGGGTAGCATGGATTTTCTTACATTACCTACTAACTGAAAAATATAGATATAGATTGGTGGAGGTCACTTGTTGTTGCAAACCTCTTGGTTTGCTAGAGATAACTTAGGATCAGTTTGTTGAGGCCTTTTTAGATAGGTTTGTGCCATACAGTTTGAGGATCAAATGAGAGACGAGTTTGATCACTTAAAGAAGGGATCCATAATTGTTATTGAGTATGAGGCATATTTCCATGCCTTGTCCAGATGTTCTATTATCAGTATTGTCACCGAGTCTGAGAAGATTCAGAAGTTAGTGAAAGAATTGGATACAACTTTTCAGTTGGCTTCTTCCCAGATGGTAGTGTCAGGGGCATCATTTTAGAGTGTAGTAGATCATGCGAAGATGACTGAAGCTATTCTTCTATTTAATTCAGGGAGGCACCAAAAGGGTGTGTCGTTAGGGAGAGTTCAGTGGTAACACCCCTCGAGGCAGAGATTTTAGAGGTTCCTGTGGGTACCATGGTAGACCGATATAGGCAGCTTTACAAGGTTTAGGTAGTAGATCTTCCAGTTTAGCAGCTTCGAGTAGTCGATCGTTGTCCCAGGATTGTTGGTCTATCCTAGCCGTACCTTCTCAGATTGAGTCGTCCCGCAAAGGTTGCTATGTGTGTAATGAGTTTGGCTATGTGGCCAAAGATTGCCCAAATCATATTTTCAAGACTGCTCCTATATCGATAGTGAGAGGTGACCTTTAGGGTAGTAGAGGTGTTACTAGAGGTGTGTGAGGTAGAGGTGGTATTACCCATGGTGGTGGTCGTTATCGCACCCCATTTTTCTCACGAAAATCAGGATTCGATATGACAACTCTTTTTAGGACTGTTTAAAGAGGAAAAAGTCGACACCTAATAAATTAAGGTGAGTAGGGCACTATTCTATATCAGATTTAGTTTTATTTAATCTAGTTCATAAGAAATTTGGATAAGGGTTCAAATTATGAAAGGAAGGTGTTAGGCACCTTTCGAAGTCCACAAATGTGGTTCCCGTCCGAATTCATATATTACGTGGAGATTCTATGTGATAATCAAAGGTCGATGATTTTATTAACTTAACGTTACTAAGTGAAATGTGTTTATATTAAATATATTTTAATCATCAATTATCTAGTTGATAAATAAAATAATAAAATGTAAATTAGATAAGCAAGGAGATGGAAGTGACACAATCAATATAACAAAATATTCATTAAATAAGAGAACCTAAACTACCCCAAAACAATTTAAAACATTCAAAGTAAGAAGACAACAAATTCAAAAGGCCGGACAAGGATTTATTATTTTTATTATTCGGATCAACATCCGGTTTATTAATGGGTGACAATGTCATATGTCGCATTGTCAGATTATTCTCGGGTCAACTTTCATCATTTTCGAATGTCTTCCCACCACTTACCTATTTTTTTTATTAAACATGGAGGCATTCTAAAAACGACAAAACTAGCGTTCCCTAAAATGCCTACCCGTCCCAACGTAATGTCCAAGAGGCATTGGACTTTGTACTTTGAATTTAGGGTCTAGACAAAAGAAAACTAGGTTATCTAATTAGACTCAAGTTTTGCGCCAAGCAAATATCTAATTAGACTCAAGTTTTGCGCCAACCAAAACACATTGGACAAAAAAGTAGCACGTAAGCATTTCAAATAAGCCTCTTGATTGATTAAAAGTTGGTTAGGTGGTTGACTAAACAAATAATTAGCCATTTTTTTATTTAATTAAAACCTATAAGCATGGTATCTAAAATTGTCAAACAACTAATTAATGTCAAAGATTAGTTGAATGTTATGCGGGAATAGACGAGTTAAATAAAAAATGTTGAAACAAGAATTAACATGCTAAAATTTATTAAAAGCTATTGTGACGTAAAAAACAGATGTTGAAAATTAACAAAATGCTGAAATTTGTTTTAAGTTCTAGAAATTAATAAAAAACGGGCTAAAAATTTATTAAAATCCCAAAAGTGATTTATTTACTGCTGAAAATTAATAAAAGTGCTTAAAAACCAATTATTTAATGCTAAAACTAACTTTGTATTATTGCAGGAAATTATGAAGCTAATTTTTGTTACGACAAAAGATTAAAACTGAAATTGACCTTATCATTGCAGGAAATTATTTTTAAAAAGGTGAAACGGACTTTTTGTATTGTTGAAAAGTTATTATTATAAAGGTTGCGATTAATTTTTATTATAGAAAAGCATGAGAGTGATTTCATTATTGCAGAAAGTATCAAAACTGATTTTTATCGCAGAAAGTATTAAAAATGATTTTTTTTTGTTGGAAAAGTATTAAAATTGATTTTTTGGTGTTATTGCAGAAAACTCTTTCTGTGCCGGGATTTAAGATTTGAGTTCTAAAAATGCAATTTAAACACTCTGAAATTGAAACTAAAAATTAAAAAATAAATTAAACATGTCGGAAACTAGTTAACGAAGTATAAGTTAATTCGACATGCTTGACATTCATTTAATAAAGTTGTTAATTCTAAAACATGTTTCTAGGTGACAAACAAATCAATTAATAAATCCTATATTATGCTTTGCCTAAGTAATTCGTACAAGCACATAATCCCCACACCCGCAATTATACAATAATATTACAGACCAATGAATATTAGAAAAAAAAGGACTAAACCAAGAAGAAATAGGACGCCCTTCCCCACACTCCCGGGCAACTCTTCAAATTTCAAAACATCTTTTAATGATACCTGTTAGACACAAACAAAGTAACGAAACAAGCACAAAAGAAAAGAGTCGAATACACCAAAACATGACCCCAAACACTAAAACAACGAAACAAAGGCATAGCAAACAAAGTACAAACACCGAATAATTACTTTGGATTAATTCCAATAGTCATGTTTTCTAAAGGTTCCACAACACGATAAAATCATCACATAAATATGAAAATTACATCTATAAAAACTTACCGGTAGGCACCAAAGAAATAGTAATAAGAGGCCTTAAGCAAAGAAATGAAAGTAATAAGATAAACCGAATGCTTCTTCGAAATCCAAAAGTGCCAAAGAAACTTGAAAGTATTTTGTAATTCTTTTTTTGTATAGAGAAAATATATATAGCTTGTAGTGAGTAATAGCAGATGAGAAGTTGTCTTGCAAAATGAAAAATATCGTTTATATAGGCTAAGGGGTTGTGACCAATCCCAATAATAAGAGGAAGGAGAATATTTGACAAATCAATTAGGGAAACTATTTTCCTTATACGAATAAGGTAAATTAATTAACTCCATCGGTTATGCCATAATTACCACAAATAAGCAAATAAGAATCTCTCTAAATCACAATATTGAAATTTTCATAAATAAAAAAAGTAAAAGAAAATCTTTCCTACTTATTAAAAGAAGCGAATAAGTGAGCAAAAGACTATAGAATCAATCAGTTGCAATACCATCCATATTTTACCATAACTAACGCGTAAGAGGCTACCTGTCAGACTAGGTAAGGGCAAGAAACTTAAGAAAAATAAATTAATGAAATATTTTCTCAAAAATTATGAAAAAATCAAATTAGGGATGGAATCATAACCAAATTATAAAGGCAAATGAGTGGAATCTGATAAACAAATGTACCCATATTAACCTTACTAAGTAAAAATAATTACGCAAGATATATCAAAACATGGTGGAATCTTCAAATTGTCACACATATTACATTTACGACAGATAAACAAGAATGAAATTTCCACATTCTAATATGCGGCATTTAAAAAATTAAAGGTATGCATGTTTATAAAATTGAGGCTTTCACAATCTGACAGTATAAAAATGTAAATAGACGTAGAATTAAGAGAATCAAGTCAACCTCATGGCACGAAACGATAGAAGAAGATCATAATTTTAAATATAACTTAACAAAGAAAACCAAACATGAGACAGATTCACTAAATTCGTCATGAGATTTACCCTTGTTCAGAAAATTTTTTTTCGGGGTAGCAGTGGTGCGATATTGATGGCGCTTCGCTAGTCATTACTTTCAGCAAGGCAACGACAACATGTGATGGAATCCATGGTTTCATCTATGCTAGGAGATTGTTTTCATCGGCTGGAGAAGTGGTTGTTATTGGCGTTGAAGGCGGTAGCCGCTAAAAGCAGAGAAAAAGAGCGACGCGACATTCTGATGGATGGGAAAGGTGTTCATTGGTTATTTAGGAGGCGGTTGTTTGGTTTAGGGAGGCGACGGTGCTTGTTGAGTTCTACCGCTAGAGGAGGATAATGGTTGGCGGAGTCCTGCCTGCTGGGTGCACAAGATGGTGGTTCGTCGGTGGTAGAGGCACAACAATTTGGTTTAGAGAGAGGAAGAGAAAGAGGAGAGAGAAAAGAAAAGGGTGTGCAGCTTGTTGGAA